>NW_008239056.1:528022-569052 GCF_000691975.1 Corvus brachyrhynchos | reverse complement strand
ATAAAATTAAACTTCAAGAACTCTTTAAGAAAATTAAAGCTTGTGCAACAGCTGGGGTTTCTCTACACATTAGTTCATTTCTTAGTGACTCCAGTGTTATGGTTCTTATTAATATAGATTTCATTTTTGAGATTATCTTCTGTAGTGCTCCAAGGCTTATTGTGGCTGCAAAGGACAAAATCCTGACTCACTGTGATTTGCCTTTACACAATACAGCAAGATGCCAACCTCCTTATCATATTAGTATTTATTTGGGGCCCAAAGAAAAAAATCTTAGATTCAAACTGCACCCCAAACTTTCCTAATCTGAATTGCCAGAATATACCAGCTTCAGACATGGTGATCAAATACCCCTGGAATTTATGGTGAATATTCAGGAACAAAAAAAGGGGTGTTTCTTTCCAATGGGTGTGTGAGAGTGATGCCAACACACAACAAAATGTGCTCGTGTGTGGTGGGGAGAAGAAAAGAAAAACTTTGCTTCAATCTCACATAGACCCTGCATATTATTCCACTAGAACCTGGCCTCATTCTGCCTGCTCTTTACCTCAAAGGTTCATCTCCTAAGCTTTTAAAATAACTTGCTACTTAAATAATTTGAAATCTAACCTCCTGAAAAAAACCCAATTGTGATAATTGTGTCAGGCTCTGACAGCATTCAGAGATGGTGTTGACTGCATTTTCTAGATACTGGAAGAATTTTCACTTCTTTAAGTGGCTAGAAACTCTGGGTTATCTGTGTTACTAGACCAGTTAGTGTTTCAGCTATATCCAACCTAAATCCATTCAAGAAAAGCTGAAAAGTAGAAAAAATTGCAGGAGATGGTGAAAAACAAGTTAATAGAAGTTTAGGACACAGTCCTAACATAAGGACACCAAGGATGTTACAGCTTCTGCTAACTTGCAGGCAGAACCACTCATGCTTAAAATTTTACATGCTCAGAGAAACACAGAAATGAAGAGACCTGCAAAACCTGATTACTCAATTGCAGATTGTTATGTGGTGACTGTTATGACTGTACCTGCAAACCTGCAGATGCCAGTAATAATAATTCTCACATCATGACAGATGATACCTTTGTGAGACCAGAAATCTGGTGATGAAGTCCAAAGATTAGGATTCTTTAGAGTGGCATGAGTTTCCATTTCAGGAGCTGGATTTTTACCAGTGGTTTTGAAAGTATGGCCCTTATGATCACAATGCTCATATCTCATGTGGGGTGATGGGAAGCAGTGGAAGATTCTGGGGTTAAAGGGTGCTGCTGAAAACTTCTGGGACAGCAGAACCCAACTGCTCATCTGGACTTGTGATCTGTTGCATAGCACTGTGCACATCCGTGTTTTCTACAGACTCCATGCTCATTGCCCAGGACTTGCCCTCTTCATCCACAAATGTTGTTTCATAAGGCTCCACATGTGTCCTATGGGCATCCTGCCTTGGTTCCTCATACTTGCCTTTCCCTTCCTCTGGAAGGCTGGATGCATGAGGTACGAAAGTGCTCCGAGACCCCTCGATGGGAATCTTCACCTGCTCACCGGAGGTAGGTTCTTGAGACAAATCTGGAGATCTCATGAGATGCTGGGTGTAGACACCTTCCGACAGAGAGCCCGACTGAGTCTCGCTGTGCACACGCAGCCAGCGGTGCTGCCGGCTGAAGTAGTTGTAATGTTGGTGTTTGCCCAACTTTTTTTTCCCTAAAAAGCCCAGTGGCTGCTTGGAACTGGAGGACTTGTCCGTGCTTTTCGGTGTAAGCCCTGACATTGTCAGACTGCTCATCTGCTCTGTGCAACGTTCAGCACTGGTGTCCAAGGTACCACACTCTGTCAAGCCTTCTCTCAGTGCCAGGCAGGGCTTCATGTCATGGACTTGGAGGACATTGGGTGCGCTGCCACTCAGGCCACTGCCAGCCTGCTGGGAGATGTCCTGGGACGAGGAGTAAATCAGGTCTAACTCCCTTGGGCTCAATGCATCGCTGGAGTCGTAGTCGCTGTCAGTTGGGAGGAACACCTCGGAGCAGCCTTCTTCATCTGAGCAGGGCTGGGAGTCTGCAATGAAAACTGGTTAACACTAACAAGAAAAGTTCAGCAGAGAAACGGCTTAACTGTCGTTTATGTGTTTTTTGTCTTAATTTTAAATTTACAGTGCTGGAAATGTATGTGTGTTTCCTCTGTGGAATTGCCCTGGGCTGAGGTGACGGCAAAGGCAGTCAGGGAGGATTTATCAGGAAGGAGTTACAGATGTGTTAGACAGGTGGTGGCAGAATTGGGAAAACCAGAAAGAATTAATTTATTATGTTAAGGACAGGAAAAAAATTGAATTTGAATTGGGAATAAATTCTGAGATGATCTGTTTTCTTTTATCTTGCTTTCACTAAATTTCATAGACATGGAGATTTGTGAGAGAAAAAATCTCTAATCCAGTTTCTGTTTTTATTAAAGATGTTGGTTGACTTATTCTAGATTTATATCTCTGTAATGGTGAGCAGGGTGCGATTATAAGTGTGGTATGAGGCTCAAGGCACAACATGGAGATTGATAAATAAAAAACTGCCCTTTTGGCCATCAGGTGCATTATGAGTGTTCAAATCCAAAACAGATACATGTAATTCAAATGCAAATTTTTGGACCAAATCCTACACTGGCACTGAAATCACTGCTGTCTTTTGGCTTCACCAGGATCAATAATATAATAAATGGTGGCATGTGTGATAGAACAGATTGATGCTCCATTGCCCTGGATAGTTTATCTTAGATTCCAGGAATTAAACATAGATTTTATACAGTGCTAACTGTTCACTTGGAGCTCATGTAAATTGTCATAGAGCCCAGCACAAACGAATCCAGGGTGTGCAGGACAAGATAATGCTGCAGTTTGCACTGTGCCAGAGCTAAGGATTATTCTGCACTCATGATCTGTAATACAGGGGAAACATAGCTGAGGGAGGGGTGCTGAGAAAGAACACTACTGTATAATGAGGTGGAGCAAAGCACCAGCCTTTTCTGGTTTCTTTTCTTTTAACCTCATGAAATCTAATCAGAAGAGATTTATTAATTTTCCTTAAATGTATAAAACGGCCAAATTGAAAAAAACCCGAATAATTATTACTGTAATGGTCATGGCAGTTGTTTAATGCAGCATCTGTTGCTTTTGTTTCTACTGTTTCATTTACTTGTTGCTTAAAGATGGTTTATTTTTTTCTCCAAAGTCCTTATTCTGTTAGCAAGATGGGTGTTGCTGTTTAATTTGCTCCATCTTTATTTGCTGTGATCCATTTCTTTAATCAGTTTAATTTTCTGGCTATGCAGAGAAGCAGTAATGATCCCAGTGAGGTGGGTGCTTATTTGTGTAATTTGTGTAACTCAAAATGCTTGTCTAAAACACTGGGAATCCTGAGAGGTATGTGAAAACAGCTGTTAAACTGGACTATTGGCACTAAAATTTGCTCTATCAAAACAAAGCAAGAGGGGCATAAGAAATAATTGCTGCAAAGCAGAGAAACACTCAAAGCCTGGAAAGAAAATGGCTGTAATACCAGAGAAACAGAAGGTGGCAAATGGAAACTATGGAAAAATCTAAGTTAGATTCTGTCAAATTAATGAAAACTATGGGGAGAAATAATAGATACACGATTGATGAGAATGGATAAATAACTTTTGCTTAGCAACTCATGTCTCATCAGTCTAATAAAACTCTGAACATGTGCACAATTAATACACAGCCGTTGTCAGAGCTCTGAAGAGCTTTTGATAATGTTCTTTACCACAGGCTCTGCAGCTGTAATTGGGATGAAGAGTCAGCTTCCTCCATATAAAATATCAGATTGTTGGTGTAGGCAACAAATGAAGCCGTCAGTTTTCACTGTGGATGGATTTTACTGGAATTCTGGACATCATGGAGAAGCCAGTGATAGCATTTGTCCCTTCCAACCTGTTCATTAAGTGATCTGAAACAGCGAGGTGACAAAGTTGGCTGATGATGAACAGTTATTTTGAGTATCTGAAAGTAAAATATGATTATAAAGATTGTAGAAGGATCTCAGGATACTGAGTGGCAAATGACTGGTAAAATGATTGTTAAGATACATTGGCAGGTATGGGAAAAAATTGACTCCTTTTATAAAAAGACATACAAGAGCTGTTATAATTAAAAGTGAGTTCAAAGAGTGTGCTTGGTGAACAAAGAAAAGTTCTCTTACCATTCACAGCTTTTCTCCTCTGGATTCTAGGCTCAGGGGAAGGGGGAGGTGAAGGAAGACAATCTAGATGTGAAGAGGTGGAGCTCATTTTCTTTTGACAGTGTTCTTCTGAAAGATCCACAAGCTTCTTTATGGGCAGGCCTGCTGCTGGCTGCTTGTATCTTGCATACTGCAGTGCTTCTGTGATCCATCTCATGTCCCTCCAGATCTCATCAATTTGCTGTGGAGGAAAAAATAGGGACAAAATATGGTTAAGTCTGAGTATTAATTCTACCTAAGTGTGTACTTTTTTCAAGAGCCCAAGTAAGTCTGTAGTCCCTGCCAAGAGAGAGCAGCAGGATCCCCTGAAAGAACATTCAGATTGAGGTGGTCTGAACCGATTTTGGTTAAGAGGTACCTCAATTAAGAATGTGTAGTTAGGAGGGGTGAATCCAGACCTGAAGTCTGACATGGAAAGAAAATGAAAATTGTATTTTGAATGAGTAAAAACTTGATCAGTTTGTAGCACACCTGGAAGGTGGTTTGATACTGTACTGGAATAAAAGTGAGACTTCTGAAGCATCTTTGCAAACCCAAGTCAAAGCAATTGCTCAGGTAAGACCTAGTTTTTAACAAAGAACATACACGTGTTGATACATAAATGGAGGGCAGAAGCACAGCTATGAGCCAAACTGCAGTTTCTCCCTAACCATTTTAGTCTGCGTACATTTTAAAACTATAAATCTACACAACAGCAGTTCTAACACATGCCTGTTGATGGCAATAAGAGACAAGTGCCTAAATCA
This sequence comes from Corvus brachyrhynchos, assembly GCF_000691975.1. Classification (NCBI taxonomy): domain Eukaryota; kingdom Metazoa; phylum Chordata; class Aves; order Passeriformes; family Corvidae; genus Corvus; species Corvus brachyrhynchos. Next base: position 564,071 of record NW_008239056.1, on the reverse strand, counting down.
ATAGCAGGATGTAGCTTTAAGTATCTCTGCAGAGAGGAAAGATGCTGTTTAATGTGGGTCTGAAGAGTCTTTTGATAATGGAACACTTTCAACATCTTTTAACATCATCTTCAAGCCCCTCAAGATCTTTGATGGCTGAGCAAATGTAGCAACCATCAAATGACAGTAGCTGTGAGTAAATACCCTCCTGCTGCAGTATCCTTTCTAGAACTTCCCTCATACTTTTCCTACAGGAGGTTCTGAATTTCAAGTGAGCCTTCCTATTAATATTGCAGTGTTTGAGGGAAGCTGCTTTGCAGTCACACAAGCTACATTCTGTAAGAATGGAGTGAGAGTTCTGGGTCAGTAATGGAGAGGCAAAAGTGAGCGGTACTCTGTGCAGTGACAATTGTCAAATAGGGGAGTGACAGAGGGATCAGAGAGTGACAGAGGGATCAGAGAGCCTGCAGACTGGTATTCGAAGATAACTTCTCTTAGCTGGAGATACTTCACAAAATGCACATTCAAAGTGTGAAATTTACTCCCAAGGGATACTGTAGATGCCAGCTTTGCTGGGGTAGCTCCTGATAAGTCGTGTTGGAGACAGTATAGCTGGATAGCTGGATCTTGGTTTTGACCTAGTATGGCCATTTTTATGTAAAGGTGAAATCCTGACTCCAGTGATGTCAGTGCAAGCCTTGCCACTGAGTTAATTTGAGCTAAGAATATATATCAATAAGAATAACAAATAGTTCAGAGATTAATTCGTAATCCTGCATAATTTCAAGACTTCTGTATAGCTCCATGAAACGAATTCCAGTTAGTAAACATCTCACCTATTTGATTTTAGAGATTTTATACACCTTTTCTGTGATCCTTCCTCTCAACCCCAAACAACAACCATCCTGCATGCAGTTTATTAAAATGCAAATCCTGTTGGTTTTCCCCCTGATGCTGTTCTGCAGGACATTGTAATGAACTGTGGTTCTTTCACAATTTAGGAACATTTGAAGCACTAAATGATATCAATTACAGCTTAACTTCAGTTTTAGTTTCAGTGTCTACAGATTTCTTTCCTTTCTCTGTAACCTTCTGGTAAAGACTCCAAGTACCTTATATTTTGGTTAGTTGGGGTTTTTTCTTCTTCCCTTTTTTTTTAAATCATTTTTTATTTTCAGTTGCCCTCTGACTCCTTTTCAGAACTGCATTTATATAGACTCCCTTGCTCTTTACAATGTTTGGTTTGTGTAGTGACTTCAACACTGTCTTAGATCTGGGATCACACAAATGCTCTTGCGGTTTCGTGGTCACCACTGAAGATTGCGGTATGTGGTGGGCTGAGATATTTTTGCCAATAGGTGGAATACAGATGTTTTTCATTTAAGAGGAAACCTGACAAGCCTAATACACTGTCACAATAATTCAGCACAAAACACTGAAGTTTAAAATGTTCTCCCATATTTTCCCAGTATAGATATGTGACTCAAGCACTTTGGAGAAGAGGAACACAGAACTGTCTATACAGTACCTGCATATGAATATACAAATGCTTGGGTTTGATGTGAAGGATAAAATTTCTCCAAATTCTCCTGCACACTGCAAGAAAGCTAGATTTTCTGAGTGTGAGAATGGGAGGGGATTGAGAGTGAAAGTACAATGGATCTTCCCTCTCTGCCCTGCTACAGGTTGCCAAAAAGTTCTGGACAAGGCAAAGGGGGTCTGAATGCAGAACAAAGGGAAATAGAAATACTGTCCTCTTGTTCATAACTATAGACGGTCAAGCATCTTGTCAAAGGGACAAATGGTTGTCTTGGCCCCTATTCCAACAGAAGATAGCTTGAATATTAAGAATTGAGAGCCGCAAATTTGCACCTCTCTTGTAGAAAGACGGGTCAACCATACCCATAGATATACTCTGCAAAAGTCATGAGCTTTATCTATAAATAACCAATTACCAAAATGGTTTACAAAAGGACAGGCTTTGCTATGGTGCACAATGAGATGTAGTTCAAAGAGCCCTGAGTTGAGTAGGTAAAGTCTTGATTTGGGAACAGTACAGGAAAATCAGGATGAAAGACAGAGAATAAGCAAATTAGACAAGTATGGTAACAGTGGTGATCCTCCTGCACTGGGGGACTGAAGCAGTGCCACTGCATGGTGCTGGCCATGTTCACAGCTGCTTTTGGGGTCAGCTTGACATATGAAATGCAGAGCTGTGTTCTTGAGTGTGATATTGTTGGTGGAGATTGTCTCCACAATCTAGTCTGAATTTTCATTTAAATTTTTTAAAGTGCCACATTATCACAGTGAAAAATGTCCCCAGTTCATACAGACAAAGAAAAACTCTTATACAAATGAATGCCCAGACATGGTGCTAGCTTACCTCAGGTTAGATGGGAGGGAGTTTTACAAGCAGACTGACACATTTCTTTATAACAGTCTAGTATAACTGTCATTTGATTTTACCCATAAAAATCCTTCTATAAAAGCAACAACTAAGGAAAGCATGTTCTGGGTTTGAATTTCATAAAAACAGAATTGCACTTTTGATACAACTGCTCTTTTTATGATGTCTGTGAATAATTCTCCATTTAGATTTCAAATTACAGCCCCATGCAATTTTTAAGAAAGCCACCTTAAAATCTCCTTGGAATAGTCAGAAACAGACTATTACCTGTATGTAGTTTATAACTTGCTGGTGTCTTTGTTTGGCTGCAGCGACTTCACTGTCTGAAATTGCTTCCCTCAGGGATTGCTGGGTTTTCAGAGAGTCCAGCTCTATGACAGCAGAAAGGCGGCAATATAGGCTTATAAATTTTTCCTTGTAACAGCAAAAATGAACTGTGAAAAGACCAAGTGCAAAGGAAAATTCTTACATACTGGTTATGAAATATGAAATCCTTAGCTTTCAGAACACAAATTTTATTAAATATAGTAACTAACTCTGGGTGGGTTACAGGCTTCAGTTCTCCTCTCATTTACCCTGGATTTATTCTCTAACTTCACTGATTTCAAAAGAGTAATTTCTAATTTTATATAAGTGGAGGGATAATCAGGTCCTTAGTATGCAGCTCCAGAGGCTGTCTTGCCCTTGATAGTTTTAATCAGAAAGGCTGTTTCTGAGGCTTTTCTAGCTTATCATTTCTTTGATCAAGAAAGTAGTAACATGACTGGAAAATGAAACTTTTTTTTTTTAAATTGAGTGTTTCAGAAAGAAAGGATCATTTCGAAGGCTGATAACTTTCTCTGGGGCTAAGCTGGTTTAAATCGGGAACTTCAACGTAAATAACTCAGCAGGAAAAGCCTTGCAGTGATATCACAGTTTGGGAGAAACAATTAAAACTGTTTTAGGTGTTACCACACATCATTCTCTGAACACTCCTGCAGAAGGGCAACACAGAAAGTTCAGATATGACCTCTTGTTTTGTGTAATTTGACTTTGGAATAGCACAGAACTATTCAGGCTGTACCAGAGGTAACAAGAGACAGAACGCTACAGTGCCATGGAACTTTGCAAATGTTAATTCACCTGGTGTGTTAAAGCTACATTATTCCAGAACCTGCTGCTGCGCAGGCAAAACTGAGCAGTTACCTCTCCAAATGGCAGTGCAGACATACTGAAACTTGCTGAGGGAGAACAAGTTTTCAGAAATACTTCCCCATTCATTGGTGCTGCAGTAAATGCAAACATACAGCATGATCTTGTTAGAGCAGTGAGTGCCAGTTGGATTTACTGCCGCTGCTCTTCTGGACTGGGGCATGGCATTTTTCAGGGTGTTCCAAGTGTAAAATGCACATATTATTCTCATTGCAAATATTAAAAAAAAAAGAAAACAGTCCCATGTCTACTTACCCCTTACAAACAACATGATTGAGAAGAATTTGTTGAACTAAGAGATCCACTCACAGAAACATTGTTAGTATTAACAATAAAGGCCTAATCTGAACATAGAAATCTCACAAAAAAAGAGTGAAAGAATGAATTCTACCTTCTGGTTTCAGCAATGCCTAGATATTGCAGGGATCCAGTGTGAATAGTGTGTGGTCTTACAGTACGTATGCCATATGTGGTGGACTCTTGAGTGAATTACAGCCGCGGTTTCGGCTCCAGTGCTGAAGTTTTGAGCCTTTGTGGTTTTAAGTCAGACCCTTTAATGTTACTTTAACAAATGTTACTTCAACATAGTCTTTTGTGGTTATGCAATTATATAGTTGGTAGCCACCAGTTAATGGGGAATGGAAGCTTCTAATATTTGAGATGTGAATCACAGTCACTTTATAGAACATCAGGGATACATATATAATAAGTCATATTGAAATGTCATCTGCCTTTGGCCAGAGGATTGCTTACTTAAAAAAATACTCAAAAGTGAAATTCAGCTCTCCATACTGTTTTCTCTACCATGAACTGCTTCCCCACTGCAGCAACATCCCTGAACAGAGAGGGCTGCACCTGGAATGCCTTTTGGGAGATGGCTCTGTTGCATGTTTACCAGTGCCACACCATCCCATGCAGGCTCTGTTGATTTGTCAGACCCATGCAGGCTGTGTCCCTGAAATGAGAGGCACTCCTGGCCCTGGCCTGTGTCCCAGCTAATGAGAATCAAATAGTCTGCCCAACCTCTAGTGAGGAGATTAATTGCGTCAGAGATTAATATGATTCACGCATTAATTTGCATAGCAAGGCAGCAGGCCTCTCTCACCAGGAGAAATGATTCGATCCGCTCCATACTCAGAGGCCAATTGGTGGCTTCAGGGTGGCACATCAGAAGATAAAAGTCTGGCTTTAGGGCACTGCAGCCATGTGACCCAAAGCACTGTGCTAACTCTTCTCATTCAATTACATTAGCTTTCCTTTGAAGGGGTAACTTTTCCTTGGCAGACTACACCATGTATTGTGTGGCTGTTGCACTCATAATTGAATGGCAGCTCAGCTGGCATCTGTCCTCCCACGGCCAGCAGAAACCCCCAGAGCTGTCACAGGCAACACAGTGTGCTGTGGCTGATGTGGCATAAATACAGTGCTGTATTCCTGCCTGATCCAAATGAAATTTGTGTTGCTGGGTGATGATAGGTCATGGATGAGTTGTGACTGCAGATACACAGTCAAGGCAAGACACTCCATTAATATCTACTCTCTTACACAAGTGATTTGAACAGCACTTGGCACTGATTCACAGGAGATAGGAAGGTAATGGTGTCACATAAACACCTGAGAGGGACATCAATAGGGACAGAGTTGCCACTAGAGACCTTTCCTGCAGTGGCTCCTGGTGTACTGACTCGATCAGTTTTGGCACATATCTTTCTCTCTTCTCCAAGGCAGAGGAAAGAAAGATCCCCAATTTTACAGGCTAGAAGGAAACAGAGCAGACTGATGTGTAAGGCTCAGCAGCCCCCACACTTTAATATTCTTTCTAAAAAGAGCTATTAAGTCTTTATGAGCTGCTTTTATGTGGAACCTTTTCTTTTCTCTGTGGACCAAAGAAGAAGAAATAAGAAATAGAGGACCTTGAAGCTAAAGCATCTTATGCCTTCTGTGAAACAGCTGGAAAACTCTGTTTTGGGAAATTCTTACCCAGTCAGCAATGCAATGCAATGGAAGAAGAGAGCTGAATCTGCTACAGCGCAAGATGTGCTCCCCAAAGAAAGAGATTCAAGTCCAGTACTTTGGCATTTTTCATAACAGGTTTTTGCTGCACCATAGCAATGGAACAGTCTCCAGCATTTTTCCAGGTATCAAAGGGAACAAGATGTCTGTCATGTGGGAAAATCTATTCAGATCTTTCACAAAGCTGTGAAGGAGTCAGACCTTGAGTAGGACCATCTGCAATCAGGATCTGCAAAAATCCCTATTACAAAACCAGCAATTATCCTTGTGACAACTTAGATGTTTTTTGCATCTCCTGTCACACTCCAGACTTGCTGTGTCGTATGTGATTTCTCTTGGTTCTGTGTTTTAAAGAGCATCATCTTGCAAAGAAGCTTATAGACATAGAGTGGATAACTGTGGGCCTTGCTCTCTGCTTTGCATTTCAATAACGATGGCTACAGTATATGCTTTAACCGCCCTGCTCCCTCTGTAACTTGTACACCGTTATAGGGAGTGTTGTTGCCAAAGCCATCATGTGATTTATTGACTCTCCACTGGGACAAGGGGGGAAACAGATACAACTTTGTGATTTTATTATAAGGAGACTGGGTTAATATTTCTAGGTGAAGCAAGCTACTATACCGAGTTCAAACATCTGAAGAGGGAGGTTAAGAAATCCTGAGTGTGGGGTGTAAGGATTATTCTGTCCTGGGGCAGTACAGACGTCGTCTGAGGCGGGGAGCAGGAGAAGAAAGGAGACATTGTGACCCAGTTCCAACACCTCCTGTGTGTACAGACGGAAGTGCTTAGCCTGTACAGGGACACGCGCGGGGGAAGGAATAGGAGAGAATTACAACATGGCACTTATATAAACAACACCCCAAATGATATAAAACATTAAAGAAAATTTGCACAACATCAAGCTCGGAATTTTTATAAAACGTAAATATTTGGGGCGGGGGGTGGTGGTGGCTAAATGTGGGTTCATGTCACTACATAAAATAAAGATTTAAAGCTGCAATGTTCCACATTAAAACAACACACACAGGCACAACCCCCCTGAAAACAACATTTATGTTTCTTATTAGGCAGAAAATGATCACATGCCATGTGCTTTTCAAGATTATGATTGCATAATTATGTGAAAACATGAAAATGGATTCAATTAAAAACCTTTAAGATTCAATTTAGGGTTGGTTAAGAGAAATATGCAGCTCTCCCTCAACACAGCACTGAAAAGGTTTAACAAGTGCTGCAGCAAGAGAAAATGGCCCAGGCAGGAGTGGCCTGAGGCTGCTCAGAGCTGCTGTGTGCAGCAAGCACTGCCTTCTGCCCTGGCTGTGTCCCAGTGCCACTGTCCCTGCTCCTGGTCACCACAAAAATAATAAAAATACATAAGTAAATCTGTGGAATTAAAAATTCAGTTCATTAACATAAAAGTTTGGTCCTGAGCCATCAGACCATTTGCATCTGTGTTTAACTGTAAGGTCATGTTGATGTCTATCTCTCAGGCACAACAGATGAGCTCAGATGCTTGGCTGAGCTGCAGCCTCAGGAACATATTGCACAGTGATTTCAATATTTTAGTCCTTAACTCTAAAAGAAAAAACACAGTTGCACAAAAGCTATAACCTCCAAGCAAATGCAGTAACATAGAGACCTGTACAGAGCCCTATTGAATTAGAGTAACTGACCACAAGGCAGCACACCATCTGTCTTAATTCTGGATTTACTTGAGTCTTACTTGGCTCTTCTCAGGCTAGAAGGTGCAGCACTGATGGATTCCTTTTTAAAAGCAAAGCTTAAACCTTTCAAAATCAAGAAATGTAGAACCAGATTAATTTATTTTAAGGCCACATCTTTCTAGCTGCACAAATAGACCTTGAGGTGAATATAAAGATGATTTACTTCTACTTTAAGACCTCTTTACCCTTGCAGACCAAAATAAAATGGAATTAATGTAAACAAGAGACAAACTTCTTAGCTTATTTTTTCATGGATCTCTCACATCATAGATTATTCTCCTTGACTTTATTTATTCACATATGCATTTCTTGTACCTAAATGTAAAGCCAGAAGCCAGACACCTCTCCTCACCCACAGCAATCTGGAGGTCTGGGACTGTATGTTTTAGAAGGGGTACATTCATCTGTGTGCAAAAGAACAGCAAAATGCTGTGTCATTACCAGGCCTTTCCTACATCCTCAATCAAAGCCTCCCAAAAGACAGTCACTTGCTGTGCTTGCCTGGAAAAATGCCTCTTTTTCTTTGTCAGCTTGGTAAAGGTGCTCAAAACTACTGCTTTCATGCAAAAGTGTTTATTTGCACCTGCCTGAAGTTGCACAAATAAGCTAAAAGATGCAAAAATAGCAGGTAGTTGAAATTTGTCTTCTAATCCTTGAATGTTCACATGTCCAGGACAAGAACTGTTTTACTGAAGATGTTCCCCCTTAGAATAATGGAATACGAAACTTCTCTGCTTTGTTTTTCTTGCAACCTGGACATCAAATCCCTACTTATGAGCGACACAGTTTGTAGCTTTTCATTGTGTTCTTAAGAATGGGGTTTTAAAAAGGTGAGAAATCCCACAAAGGCAAATACCTGATGCAGAGGTAGATTGATCTGTTTGAGGAGAGCTTTCACTGCTGTCTGGAGCTCATACAAGAACAATTGAGTAGGGCAGTCTGAAGTCTGATCCATACTTTCCACAGATTCTGAGCCAGAAAGTGTTTGGATCCATTCCCACTCATCTCTGTATGTTGAGTCAAGTTAAAATTAGATATATAACAACAGTTCAGTGCCCAAGCAGGAATTTGGTGTATGTGCATTTGGGATCTGTTGATCGTTTAATCCTCATATACCAAAACAATCTAAACTTGTGCAACCTTGATTGAACTCTAACTTTGAAAAGTTTTCTTTTTCTAGCATGTGCACATCAGACTTCCTCTGGAAGTCCAACTACCTTTGAAGTATTTCAGTAAGGCTTTTCACTTCAGTTTTTCTCTTTCACATTCTTCATTCCGTATCTACCACAGTATTTTAAAAAACATGCATTAGAAATTGCTACAATTAGCAGGAAGTTTGATCTCTGTGAAGGACTATCTTCTACTCACTGCAGCCAAAGAAATTCCTGCTTTCCTCCACACATCTCTATTTGAGACCTAATAAACATGAGAATCAGAGTTCTGGATCCAATCCCTAATTCACCCTGCCCAGTACTCAGTCTTGAACAGCAGCCAGCATCAAACATTAAAAAAAAGAATGTACAGGAAACCTCACTACAAGACAAGTAATAGTTGTGGTATAATCTGTTCCTAAATAAAGATCTGATCTTAAACTTCAAGAGTCAGGGATTGCTATAAACTCTGAAACCTTAGGCTTTATATTCCTTCCAACATAGTTGTTAGTATTCACTACTACATTCTGGATATCCTTGTTATCTATGTAGATATCCAGTTCCTTTTTCCTCATGCAAAATTCTCAGCTGGTTGATGAAATGATATGGGATTAAAAAGCTCCAGAGAAAGGTCAATAAAATGTGTTGCCCACTAGGCAAGGACCAGGCAGTACAAAGAGTGCCCTTGCCAATGGATAAGGGAAGCAGTGGACAAGGGGAAAATGGCTTTCCCAGAGCACAGGAGTTTGCTGTCTGGTTGCATTTATAAATACGGTTTCCAATTGCTATGTGTTTGCTATGGTTTAGGGTGACAAATCAAAGATAAGAGAATAAACAAGAGAATAAACAGAAAAATCCCCCACACCAACAGCCCATAGTCAGCGAAAATCCACAGAAAGTGTAGCACTGAATCCACTGAAGGCTGTGTTAGGGCTGCAGGCTATGATCTTCTGAACAGGTCATTACCCCTGTGCAGAGCTGGAATAATCATGGAATACCATCCTTAGAAACCAATGGGCCCCTATCCACGTGTTCTGGATAGGCCTTCAGACTGTTGGGAAAACTCAGGTGCACCTGTTTAGCTCAGCACAGATCTCTGGGATGGCACACACTGGAGCCAAACCCTTCTGCCACACACCAGAGCCAAACCTTGCTGCCACCTACAATTTTGCAACAGCAGAATTGCCTTGGCATTAACGCTTGATCAATTGTTTCAAACTTAAAACAACTGTTCTCTCTCTCGCTCTGTGTGTGTGTAACCATATCTATATATTCACTTACTCGGAGACGTTGCTGTTGTCTCGGATTTTGACGTGACACAGGACATTGGGCAGCTTCTGCAACACAAGCACTTTGATCTGATCCACAGAACTGCAGAGTTTTAGGTAACCCAGATACAAGCCGGGAGGGAGGCGCTGCTGACTTCGTTTGTGATAGGAAAGTATGTCCTGTTTTAAGGGAAACGGTCCTACATAAAAATCTCATATTTTTTCCACACAAGCAAAAGAGTTTGGGAGAAAAAAGCAACAAAAGTTTTTACAGCCCTCAAATTCAAAAATTTAAATTCAAAGAGCATTTAAGCACATGCTTAAGTATATGAATAATCTCTGGTAGTTTGGGTGCACTTCTCACTTAAAGCCATACACAGGATCTCTAAGGTCTCCATGTCATGCAGGAATTGGCTCTGACAACCTGAGGTTTCAATCTTCTGCAACTGTGGTGTTTAAACTGGCTTAAATAACCCCCACCTCTGCCTCCTGTCTGATCATTTCAGTGGTGAGCTGGGTCAGGGAACAGATTCCTCTGAAAAACAACTTGGGAAAAGGAGCAGTTGTTTTTCAGCTGAACAGTTCCCTGGTTCAGGTTTGGTTCGTGGCTACACAGAGGGAGCAGAGCAGCACTGGCGAAGAGCTGGGAGAGAGGGGCTGCAGGAGCCAGGACTGTCCCCAAGGAAATCCTAGCCTACATCTCTCCAAAACCTGCTCTGTATCACCTGCTGTCAACAGGAAGATCTCTGTCAGCACTGGGTTTGGTAGTTTGCAAAATTGAATTAGTGGCAGCATTTTCTGAACAAATATCTTTATCAACAAATAGAGCTTAGAAGAAATTAGTATTGATGGTGAATTTCCTGAAACCAGGAGACATTTTTAGAGCTATGTATAGCAGTCCTCCAAAACTACCTGAAAAATGGTGTCTGCTGCCATCCATCCTGAGAAATGTGTGCTTCTGCAGTGGGTGAGGATTAAGACACCTGGCCCTATGCCTTTACTCTTGGAACCATCAAATTATCTGCCAGTGCTATGCTTGGCTCTGACCAGTGCAATTAGACCCTCATTTTCACAAGCACTTCATGAACAAAATACCCACTCAGTGATTAAACAAGTAATAGAAGAAAGGGTGGGCATTAGATAGGAATGTGTAAACCATTAGGGGAACATATTTTCCACTAGGATCTCTGTGGAAATCTGATCAGGCCTGTATTTTGCTTTTCCTAGTATAAAACTTTTGCCCAGATTGACAATTTTCTGCACCTTTAACACACTGTAATACATTAAATCTAGCATAGATCAGGTAAGTTTTATTGTCTTTTGGAAATTTTTTAACATTCCTAAAACCTGGTAACATATATTTTGATTGCCTGTCACTTCCTGGTATGAAAAGCAGAGTCTCTGCTGAAGAAAGTGCCTCTAATTCAAAAATTAACCACAGCAGCCATCATCTCATGGACGGTGCTAAAGAAGGGACTAAGACAATGACTTATCTTGTATTTTGGGTAACTGTGCAAGAGTTTTAGGGAGATTGGCTGCTGTTGTCTACAGAAAACATGTATTAATCTTAACATGAACTGTCTCTGTTTAATATGAGTTCAGAGATAATTCTTGAAGGGCTGAACCCCCACGTCTCTCAGTGATGGTAGCTGAGCTGAGTGTGCCAAGCAGCTTCTGAGATCAATCCTTACGTTGGCATTTTTCTAATTGCAGGTCTAGGAGCATGTGATGTAGAAATTAAAGGAGGGTTATGGTCAGTAAAGAATTCTTTAGCGACTATACCAGGCTCCAAGGAACCCTGAATCCCACAGAACAAGTTTATTAAGTAGAACAGTAAAGTTTAAAACCTAGATTTAGTTTTCAGGGTTGGATGGAAAAATCTTACGGAGTGTAGAAATTTTAAGTGTCTGTAGAGGTGCTTAAGAACATCCCAGAGAATTTTAAAGCTTTTTATATCCCTTGCTACAGAATTCCATAGCCTGGTTTCCCGAAATTGATAGAAACAACTATTCTCTGCTAGGACTTTGAAGTAATTTCTTTAGAATCTCATGGATATTTTGCATATTAAGGATGTGATCCCAGACCCACTGGAAGTAATATAAGTCTTTACTCTCAATGAGAGCCTTGCCATTAATTTTATTGGGCACTGGACTAAGGCCTAAAATTCTATGAGACCCTTCCAAAAATCAGGACTCTGGCACAGGCTTTACAAAAGCAAATAACACACAGTAAGAGAGGCAAAGCACTACCTGGATTGTTATAAGCAAGATGTCTAATGCAGTTGGCTCCTCTGGAGTTGAAAGGGATTTCCTCTGGCTCTGTAGTTTGGATACCTGCATCCATTTGCCATTAAAAAATGAGTACAGACTCTCCACTTCTCTTACAGTAACTATCACCATATTGCCATGTCGATCCTTGATTGGCTCATAAAAAACTCTGCCTAAATTGTGAGTTCCCAGCAAATTCTAGAAAACAAATATAAAATGAAAGTTATTTATCACATATCAGGAGAGTGTTGTTTGATATGTAACGTGGTGCTCATTGACATCAGTCCCACTGACTTCACTAAAATTGAGACACACTGTGTTTCTCAAACCCTTGCCTTACAGTCATATCATTTAGTGGCAAAAGGAGAAGTTTTTCCTTAGGTTGTGTTTGTGGATTGACCTGTGGATCCTCTGATGCATTTGGTCCAGTAGTGTTTAGTCCAATGTTTAATGGAGAACATCAGAAAGACTATTATGACCCAATGCCTTTGTAAAAGACTTATTTACTGCAAAGAAATTCACTTATTTGGGCCAAACTTCCTAGTTTTGCCCAGTTATGTAAAGATGAAGGATGCAATTTTTGAAAGCACTCATTGTTGGTCTGCTGGTGATTCCTTTGATTTGGACTTACTTAAGAGCTGGGTCCTTATCTGAACCTTCCTAGAACTAAATGTCAGAGATCATATAAAATTCTTCTTCTTTCCCTGAATCATTCATAACAGATACTTTAAATGTTTTCTTGCTATGTTCATTAACTATAATCTCCATTCTCTGTTCCCCATTTTAAAAGTAGTCAGACTGTTTTCAGCAACAAAAGCAAGAGACCCTCATGTTTGTGCTGTATGCAAATAGTTCTGGAGCTAAACTGTGGAGTGTGTTTGTGAAGAAGCACAGGATCTGAAGAGACACGGACCCTTTTACTTCAAATACCAAGAATGTGCTAGACAAAACAGCCAGAAACTAACAAAACTACCGGGGAAAAGCTCTCCAGGAAAATATGTGAGGATTAAAGAAAAGTAATTTTACAAGACTCCACATAAAATACATATTTTGGTTAAAATCCCTTTCCTCACACGGTAAGGCATCTGCTTATAGGTGCAAACACACTCAATCCAGTGACCAGCCACTGAAGAGATTCCCAGATGTCTTAAAGAAAAATGCCTAACATTTAAAATATGCTCATTACTTTGTGATTTTTCAAGACATCTACAGTAAGCTGGATAGGGAGAAGGGTAGTTTAAAATGAAAACTCGAATTCACAATGGAGCACATTGTATCTTTAGGGAAGTGCTGTACATTAACTTAATGATGTAAACTGACAGATTATTCTGAAATTAATTATCTGTACTTAGCAGGCAATATTTACTTATCGACTTTAATATTATAAAAATGTTTATAAAATCTTAGTATTCAGCACAGTGACTGGGTTTGGGTAGCATAACTTGTCTGTTTTAGCTTTGTACATCCCCTTCCAGTTCAGATTGTTGGTGTCTACATAGCACCTCTCCTCTGCCTTTTTTAACTGTTCTGCCTTTTGGGGTTTGTCTCCTTCTCTGTCTAACTCTGGGTGTCTTGAGTGTACATTTTGTGCTAATCCCTGTGTCTCCAGCTGGGGCATATCCTGGCAGTTGTCCTTAGCCATCTAATTGTCATATTATCATTGCAGCATGTGAATGTGCCCAGACGAAAACAAACAGTTCTTTACTGTCACTATGTTGTGAATGACATTCCAGCACAGGGAATGGGGGACCTACAAATATCAATATGGGATCGATTCATACCCTAAAAAAAGTTTTGTGTCTGCTTAGCTTGTTGCCCCATCACTTGTGCTTTGTTTGCTTTAGTTGTCTAGGGTGACAACAGGCAAAGTTGCAGTCCCTGTTGTCTCTGAATCTACTGATCTAGTCCCTGAGCAGCTGCGTTATCACTGATCTTTTCCATCCTGTCCAAAATTCCTGTGGAGTCAGTCTATTAACTGCCTCAATAAAAAGTATTCAACCATATAAACTTTACTGAGATCCTTCCACTGGCGGATCCCATTAGGCCACACACCATTAGAGGCTGGCAGTTGGGTGACAATCCCTGTGGTCTTCAGGGACCAAGCAAACAGAACAGACATTTAGAGCAATAAATTTGGCAAAACTTCAGCAGAGAAATACACCACATGGGCACATTTGCTGTGTCTGTTTTTCAAGCTCTGCATTTTGCATCTCTGGTAGCAAAGAAAACCACAATGCACTGGGAATGTTGGGTATCTCCCAGTGCAGTATCTGTTAAGGGGATCTGCACAGGGTGGATGGACCTGAGTTAACCAAAGGAATATGTGCTACCTGAGCTGAGCCAACTGCACCAGGGGAATATGCAGCAGATATAATTAAAACTTTCTCTAGTGACAGCTTAAAGGACTGACAAGCAGCTGCTGCTTAACACAGGTGGTCCTCCAATAAATGTGCAGCAGGCTGGCATTGATATATTTTGGGACACTTTGGGGAAATCAGTCCAGACAGGTGGTTGCCCAGGAAGGCTGCTCTCCTGCACAGCATGCTCTGCCAAAAGGTGTGAAACAAACCTCACATGCACGTTGTAAATAATGGCCCCACAGCGTGTGGCTCTCGCAGCTGCTGCAAACCAGGTTATTGTGCTGACACGACCTGTGGGATGACATGTGGCCAACACAGTGCCCAGCAATTAGGATCTTCAGTAATGCCATGAGTGTACCACAGATTTTCTGGGAAGCTTTGGTGACCTCAACAAAAGGTAGAAGAAGTGAGGCCTGGATATACTTTTTAGGTAACAACAATGCACACAGCTTTTTGAAAATGTATTTTCCCACAAAAGTAACTATTTTAATGAATGTGTCTGCCTGCCATCTAGAGATTTCTTGTTGTTGTGAAACCCAGCTTCAAAGCTTTACAATAAAGGTAGAAATGTTCTGCTGGAGAAAGTGTAATTTCTATTTGCATAACAAGTAGTGAATTGAGACACAGAAGGATTTAAGTGACCTGTTCAGTACCACTCAGGTTGCATCTGTAGCAGAGGCTGGAATAGAACAGAGTTTAAATGCTTCATTAATAGATTAATACTTAATAATGAATAAGCCTGTAAGAGGCTTTTGAGCAGCAAATATTAGGATTATAACTCTTGAATTCCCAATCTGCAAACTCACAGGCTTCTCTGTAGTCAATATTTACTGATTCATATCTGTTTGTTTCTTTGTCTGTTTCTTTTGTTCTTTCTTTCTATTGTTTCTTTCCTTTGTTATTCCTACTCTTTACTTTTAACGTAACTCCTTCCCTCCTGGCAGGAGAGGCTCAGTGCTTCATTTCACTGGAGATGATAATGCTGCTCCAAAGAACAGTCCAAGGGACAGCAGGCAGCTCTGTCCCTTGGAGACTGGAAAGCCACTGAGCTAAGAGCCAGAAATATGCCATGGGACCCACCTGTAGCTGTGCTGCTGCTGAAAGCATCTTCTGCCTGGCCTGGAGTGCTGTGGATGAGGACACGGACACAGCCATGTTCTGCCTCAGCCACCTGATGTCATCCCACATGCAAGACAACTGCAAAAACAGATCCACTTCAACCAGTTCTTGTTCTCAGCATTTGCAAAAGCAGAAATGATATTAAAATGCATTTTGGACTTGGAAAAATCAGTAGATATTGCACATTTTGTGTTTCTGCAGATGGCAATCAGCTGCCTGGATAAACATGACGCAGATACTGACTCAGACACAGAAGGTGTTCTGTAAACATCATGAACCTGTTTCAGTTGATTTTGGACTATTGTGTGCAAAACTGATTTACTGTTCTTTGTGGTATAAAAAAGTAATGTGAAGACAACTTCAGTGATGGCACAACCACAATACCAAAGTTAAAACCCCTGGTTATTTCTTTAGGCTCTTGCTCTAAATGTCCCTAAAACCTTTATGTACCCACATAAAAGTCACTCATATAGGATCATACATTAAGAGTTAATTGTGTCACTATCAGTGGCCCAGTCAGGATTTAATCCACATGAATGGTTTGTAGAAATTGCATTTAACATGATAAATTTAAATGATAAATTAAGTGATAAAGCACTTAATCATTCAGCTTTTTAATGACATAATTTCATACATTCAGAGTGATGAGCAAAACCTAAGCATTGCTAGCAACAAATTCGCAGAAGCAATAGATGAAATTAGACTCCCTTTACCTTTGTGAACCACAGGAAATCCTGCATAACTGAACTACTGTGAGAGTCATCGATTTCCACAATTGGGATTTGATCTTCATTGGTAACTAGCAAATTGTCTTTGTAAAAAAGTATAACAGATAAGTAGAGTCCCCTAAAGAGAGAAGGAAATACTATCAAACACCTTTCATGTCTATTCACATCCATGCCAAATTTAGTCAAAGAATCATAGATGTTAAGTTCTGAGGAGACAAAGTAAATCATCTTGTCTAAAGTTCTGTGTAACATAGGTGCAACTTCAGTCAGTGAGTTCTGAAAAATATATGGGAAGTTTATCACTTTAGATGATGTGAGACTACATGAATCTAAGAGATTATGGATCTGTGCAAGTCATGGACATCAGTTTTAGTGAGAATTTTGCCAGAGTACACAGTACACAATGGAGGCTTTATGCCTTTTAGAAATCAGAAATTTTACTAAAACTTATCATTAACGTGCTTAGTTCTGCCCTCCTTTACTTCAGAGCAAATCTGAGGTAACTCGATTGAAATCAGGTGGATTATTATGGATTTACATTGGTATAATTGAGTGTAATCTGGCCAACGTATCTGCAAACCTATTTATAGAGATCATTCCTTTCAATATTTACCCCCGCAATTAGTTACATATGTTAAGTAGTTACTGCAGGGAATTTAAAGACTCTGGAGAGCTCTTCTGAAAGAATTAAACTCTTACCAAAATACAAAGAAGAAAAAGCAAACTGAACACTCCTGGCAATGAAAGAAGAAATAATCCAGAATAAGCAACTTCCATTTGCTAAAACAAATTGTCAGGGCTGAGGGTTGGGTTACAGTGGGCTGCAAACCCAGCTGAGGATGTCAGAGAGTTCTCTGTGTGGGGCTTGTTGCCAGTGGACTATTCAAATGTTATCTGAGCTCTGTGCTTTATATTATGAATGAATAAATGTTGTAGTTTCATTAATGAGCAGCAACAGAGGTGGTGCTTTCAAACAGCTCAGTAGATGCACTTTGGGTTTGCGCAGAATATTTCACTCTGTTACAATTTGAATCCATTTCCGAAAGTAACATGGAAAAAATTCTATTGATTTCAGTAGGAGCTGGAGCATTATTTTACTGTCAGCTGCACCATCTTACACATCTGTGATTTTATCAGTTCATTCTGACCAATTGCTGTCTCATCAGTAGTGACATATTCACACATATTGCTAAGGTGCTTTTCTCTAATACAGAACAACAACTACTGAAATTCAGAATGTCTTGAACATAGAAGGAATGACAAACCTTTTCAGAGTCTTCACAAACTTGTTTGATGAATGGAAAAGGTGCTTCAGGCTTCTGGAAACTGATTGCTTGCGACCAGCATTTTGTAATTTAGAACTTTCTGAAATGGCAAAAAGAAGCAAACCAAAACCAGCTCTTAAATTTCAGTTAGTGTGTCATAAAAAACCCTGTGTTTCTTGAACCACAGTACTAAATTTCAGTCAGTGCCCATTACATTCCTTTCAAAAGACAACATTTAGAAAGATGCTCAAATGCAACCCTTTGATGGTGTTTTCATTAACTTAGTGATACATAGCAGCAGACAATTTCCTTACTTGCTGCAAACTCAGACAAGATAAAGCTGTTTTGCTCCAAGGCAAGCTTGAACCAGCACTACACACTCTTAATGCTCAGAATGGATGGGAATTTTGCAAGTGGTCTCAAAAGCCCAAGAAGGGATTTGAATCATCAGCCAACATTTGAAGGTGTTGTAAGTTCTAAATTTCTTACCACATGTAGCTTCAGCTTCTAAGAAGTGAATAATTGGTGCCCTGGCTGTCACTGACATCCCAGCATCACCAGTGTAACCTAAGGAAAAGCTTTAAGGAGACAAGATTGACCCTCATCTTTCTCTGTGTCACATTAAATGCATTTGATTTTGCTTGGAATTTTTTTCTCCATCACAACAAATTCCACTCATGTATTGCCTTAGAGCTTTCACAATTACCTTTGCTCCATAGTAACCTGGAGTCCAAGGAAGAGGTGTTAAACTCTTTTGTTCACTTCATGTCAAAGCTGAGACCTGCTGTGTGCCTGCCAGCATCTCTGGGCCAGCTCTTCAATAGAAGAATTTTATAAATTCAAATATTGTCCCAATGTTCTAAGAAAATATTGTTAAATTTTTATACGTTGCATTCTCTTTCACATTGATGAATTTGACTTAATATCTTTCTTTCTCTCATGCATGGTCTTGTGAGCCAAGGAAATATCTTCACATGGGAATTGAAAGCCATGAGTTCTGTGTAACAGCTGTGAACACCTGTGTGCCTGTGAGCAGGTTTGGAGGGGACACCAAGAGATGGCAATCAGGGACATGCAGGACTTTATAATGTACTGGCAGTTGTTGTTCACATCTGGATTTGAAAGCAATGGGCACTTAACACTGTTTGGGTTTGGTTTTGTTTTTTGTAATGTCTGTCCTGTTTGATGCTGTTGTAAGAGAAACAGCAGAAATACTTAGTTTGAAAAATAGAGTTAATTCTTCAGGTATTTCCTGTGATACAAAAAGAAAGACAAAATGAAAATGTAACTGCACAAGTGCATCTCAGTTTTCCAGGATGTGACTATTTATTTGGGTGAAGCATGGATCCCCATCCAGACTGAAGTGTAAAACATTTTGAGGGACACCCTTCTCCAGTAGGAAAAAAACATGACTCATGAAGAGCCTCTTACTGAAAGCTGCTGATCGTCTGCTTAGGTGTTCTCAGAGTATTTCCCACTTACCTCTGGTGCAGAATAGGAGGAGCCTGTCTGTGTCTCCCTAGTGAGTTCTAATGCTGAACATTTGAAGAACATCTAAATTTGCTGTTGTCAAAACCCCATCTGTGGAAGTGCTCGGCATATCTTTAAATGCTGAATAAATTTGCACCACGATTGGCACATTGAAAGCCCCAGCAAGCAGACACATTGTGGAACAGTGAGTACGCTCTGTGGAACAGTGAGTACAAAGAGAGCAAGGTTCTTTTGGGGGTAAATCATACAGTTCAGATGTATGAGACTTATTAGATCATCAAATCCATTGTCTTTCCAGTGCAAACTTGTTCTCCATGGCATATTCTCCAATGCACTCTTCAGCTTAAACAGACTCATCCAAATCCATGATTCCTCCTTTGCTTTCTTTTCCTTCTAAAAATATTCATTTGTATTTCTATCCATATCTCCTCAGATAACTGTTATTTTACTGTGAACCTTTTTCAGTGTATTGTAGTAATGTCAACCAAATGCTACATGAAAACTCCTGACTTACTGTTTCCTTTTTCCAAGGTTAAGACCAATTTAGGAATATAAACTTCATTCTAATTATTTTCTTCTGTATTTCCTCCATCTATGCAGAGGGAATGGAGGAGGAAATTGCTGAAGGCAAAGCAACATAATTCTGTATAAAACACCCAGAGACTGCAGCATTAAAATAAGAGGGCACATTACAAGTGAAATGTATGTTATTGGTCTATTCAGTGGTTTGGGTTTAGTCCACAGATTTGCAGAACCCAACAGCAAAAGAAGTAATGTAAAACTAGATGGAGATTGTGAACTCCCCTACATTGCTATTTGCTTTTGGTTTACAGTATTGTGTATCTAGAAGCCAGAAAACATGGAGCTGAAATTAGAGGATAATTTGGATCTGCAGGAAATGGAACTTTGTCTGTTACTTAATTAACTAATAAATAACATAGAGGAACTTTCATGGAAAAGCACCAGTAGCAACACAGTGAGTTTATATTAACAAATGATAACTGAGCTGTGAGCTCTTTTAATAGAAGCCTGGGAGTGAACCCATAGCAGCCAAGATAGGAGAATTTCCAGTGTTTAGATTTAGATTAGAAGCATTCAAACCTGGACTGAAATAGGCAATTAAATAGAAAGGTGTATTTATGACACTGTCAACCTTTCTCTTCAAAGGTAGAGGGTTTATAAATATTTCTTTGCAGTTTTTTACATAAATACAACCCATACTTAAAAGCAACCTCTTGGAAGAACAAGAACCAAGTTTCCCCCTCAAGCTCGTGTGCATCTGGGGTCTCTTCTTAAATTCCCAACCTGAACTTCTCAGTCTATAGCTTGGTTCTCAAGTCTACTTTTGTATTGTATTCTCACAAAGAATTATAAGTTAAACATCTTAAATGCCCTATGGAATCAGTGATCCCTCTCTTTGCTAAATGCAATTAAAACTATATGCTCTGCTTGTGAATCAAACTAAAATGAGAAGAACATTTTTATTTCACCTCTGACTTGTCTGGTAAAATACATTTCAACTGAATTTCAGAAGGAAAATATCTGGTAAGAATTCTACTGAAGAGTTGGGTTCATTTCTTAATGAAGCATCACACAATTACTTAATCCACTCTGAATTGTTTAGAAAGAGAGATCTACAAGAAAAAATACTTAAAAATATGTATTTGAAGTGTTGCCAGGACACGCAATTGTAGTAACTCAGTTATGATAGTCTGTAGCATGGTATTATGAAGACAAATGGATGACTATTATTTGTAATCATCAGGGTTTTCCAGAAGATTAAATATATGAAAGCAAAGCTTCCTAAGTAATTCCCAACGAGATTTCATCATATCGCAGAGCAGGTTCAAAAGCAACAGCTGATCTAATTCCAAAAGCTCTTAAACTCACTGTACATTCCAGTGTATTCTTCCTGGTATTTTTGTAAGCTTGTTTTCTCCAGCCCCTGCAATGCAAAGCACAGGGCGAAAGGCAGAGTCTGAATGAACAGACTTGGGCAAAGGATCTGCCTGGAATGTGGGCAATGTCCCCTCCCAGATCCCGCAGGAGTGCACAGCCTTGCTCCTCCAGCCCCTCTCAGTTCTGAGGCTTTTGCCTGCTTTGTTCAGGTAATCTCAGACCTTTTAGATTGATTACCCTCAGTTTTTTCACCTTCCTTTCACTTGTCCTGCACTCTGCTTGAGCCAGCCTGAGCAGCTTGAGTGGGACATCCCATATAAGAGCCACTGTGGGAACGGTCAAGGTGCCTGGACACCAGGTTTGATCCCAGCTCTGTTCTCACTGAGCTCTAATTCGTGCAGAGCCTGATTCTGCTCTCACAGCTCATCAGTGGTTGTAGGCAGATTCAAGGATCTTCCTCAAACAATGTTTAGCTGTTTACTCTACAACAAATGGAACAAACAGAGGTCACAAGATTGGCATTAACCAGTGTGGTAAAGGGAATCATGGCAAAGAACAGAAAAATCCCTGGGCGGGTCCTCAGTCTGTGTGTAACAGCAGGGCCATGCTGATTTCCATCCCGTCAGTCAATCATGCTAATTTACATTAATTAAGAATAGAGATCAAGCCTCTGTATTACATGAAGTGAAAGCTGTTACTTAAGGTTTTCATATACAGCAGCTTATCTCAGATCCTTGATCAAGCTCCTCAGATTCCACTGAGGTTGATAAATATCAGAATAAAATTTCTGAGCCAAAGTGATGTCATAATTCTTACTTTTCCTGCAAATTTTGTTTTGATTCCTTACCAAATTAGTGAAATAAAAGGCATTGACATCATCATATATTTAAGGCAAGTTCCAAAAGTTCTCCTGTGATGATGCCATCCTGATTTATCCAAAATATACTACTGTGTAATGCTAGCATTACAAGCAATTATGAGATTTTTATTTGGTTGGAGGCAAGGGTGTTGCTCAGGCTGACTCCACAGCCTGATGTGATACTGCCCCATGTGAGGTCCCACAGCCTTTCAGGC
Organism: Corvus brachyrhynchos; assembly: GCF_000691975.1. Lineage (NCBI taxonomy): Eukaryota > Metazoa > Chordata > Aves > Passeriformes > Corvidae > Corvus > Corvus brachyrhynchos. The sequence goes on along the minus strand of NW_008239056.1, from coordinate 542,132 downwards.
ATAGAAGAAAATGTTCTGAGCTAAACACATTTTCTGTATTGTTGTTACTTATTATTCAAGGAAAAGGTGTTAGGAAATCAACAATGGAGTTGTCTGTGCTCAGTTTTGAGACTGGGGTTAATTTAAGGAGAAGTGGAATTTTATAAGAACCAGGCACTGGTGTCAGATTCTCAAAAGGAGGGGTTTTCTGCATGATGTTTATAACTACTTCTGTTCTGGACTGCTATGTCAGTAAAACAATTTATACTAAGAATATTTTCAGATGTTCCATCACTTCCTGTTGACTGGGAAGGTGGCCTGAAAGACCTGAGATAGGCACTAACTCCAGAAAGAAAAAACTGTACCACAAAAAAAGCGTTCTTTAATAGCATGAAAAGCCATGTAAGAGATAGAATACATCATCTGTATTTTCAGTATCAAGACCACCTGCAAGTGATAATGTTTGCATGAATTTTAATTAGAGAAACAACATTTTCTTGCAATATCTCCTTTCCCTTTCCAAGCACCATAGAGGAATAGTTTAAGTTGCTATGGTTACAATGAGTTGTGGCAGACCGTGGATCATTGTGATGGTGACAAATATGCACGTAAGGAACAAAGGCTGCATCTTTTCATTTCAGCCAGATGATTTTAGCTCTAAGTATTTCTATGATTTTAAATCAATTGATGCAACTTGACATAGCAGTCAAACTAGGTGAAGAAAAATGAAAACTACATGATAGTTTAACTTTTCAGTTTAAAATAAGTCCCTTTGCAATGAAGCATTATTCCAGTTAGAAGTTTATTTTAAGAAAATAAATAGTACTTTTCAACAACCCATATAGAACAGGAGTTTTTATATATGCTCCAAAAAGAATGCCAAGCTGTTGCCTTGGCTCTTGAGCTATTAAAGGCACAGTCTGTTTCTCATGAATGAAGATTGGCTGAGATTTGAACTCTCTCCCAGTTTTGATCCAGTCTGTTTTGAAATGTAGCAATCTTATCTTCCCACTGCATTGTGCAAGTATTTTTCATTATGGATTGGCATGACATCCACTTAGTGTCTTCCATTTGGAGGCAGCCAATCCCCTCTTTTGATCCAAACCAGTTGTTAACTGTCTAAAGTATTTCTTTATATGAAAAATTAAAAAAAAATCCTTGAAACATTTTAGTGGAATCCTGTGTGAAACTAATTTGCAGGGAAAAACAAATCAATAGGTGTGTAGGGTATGGAGGGAGAAAGACTGTGCCTGTCTGTGTGCACATTGTAGCTTTCAGATGTTTTCATCCAACTAATTTCAAGGGTTAAGAGCAAGATAGTGTGCTAAAGTGATTCCAGATGGGCCAATATTAATATCTTTCTTTTCCTGATGAATGAGAAGGTATGACCTAGTTAGAAAACTGCTAAAATTACAGGCGCCACAGAGGCTTCAGCTGGTGCCCTACCACATAGATATTTATCCTTACCTCTGCAATTATAGTGCTGATGAGCTGCTCGAACCTGCTGAAGGAGGCGTTCCAGGGCCTCAGTGTGTCCCCTGTGCCGAGGCTCTCTTCCACTGCAGTCTTTCCAGTCTATTGAACAAAGGAAATAACAGAAATGAAACACAAAGGTGCAGGAGAGGGTCTAAAAATATTTTCTTGCCTCTGGTACTTCTCGGCTCTAGAGGAGTTTTACATCTCGGCAGGCAGGAGCCGTTTTTAAGTCTAAGTCTGTTGTTACTTGTACATTGAGTTTTCTTTGCCTTGTGCCAACTGGGTAATTAATCATCATGATTATTAACAAAGCTGACAACCAGCTCTGAGAAGCTCCTGTAGTGACTGACTTGACAATGGCTGTTTCTCTTCATGAATGGGCTCTGGTGCTGCAGTCAGGGCTGCTCTCAGCCTGTCCTGACACTCAGCCCCTCACCAAGATCCCACAATGCTCCTTCTGCCACTCCTTCCAACACCAGGAGGCTCCACAACTCGCCTGCAGTTCTGCAAAGCAGAAAATGAACATCTTCCTACACCCAGAGCTTGCCCTATAGCCACAGAAACCTACTTGGAGTAAAATCACTTCTGGAGATCTGCTCCCAGCAGAGGCCTGAACAACTCTGGCAGTTCCTGCCCTGGAGTCCACGGGCTGCTCAGCACTGCACTCCTGAGGCAAAAACCTGCTGTGTCTGTCCCACACATCTTCAGCCTCCAAAAGGCTTTGTTTTCACTCGCTGCTAATGACAATCTCAGCCTTCATTTTAGAAAAACAAACTCATCACAAATAGGAAGAAGAAACTGTGTGTATCAGAAAGGAGCTCTTTAATTCCAGACTTGGCTATTTTCACACTTTGATTATAATGAGAAAAGCGCATTGCGCCCGTTTCCTGGCCCAAAGGAATGGTGGATCAAGGTATTAAGAGATCTGTCTGCACAGGAGACATGCTCCCATCTTGCTGGCACGGAGGCCGTGTATGTACTCACAGCCACCAGCAGTTTGCTCACTCACTAAATATACAGATCCAGTTTCTAGTGCAAGTTTGGAGACAAGCATTCCTTCCAATGGGCTCACTACGCCAGGGATATAAATACCTGTTTATTTACATTTAGTGTAGCTGCCAGAGTAAGCCCCATGAAAGGCTGGAAAGAGAAGACATTTGGTATCCTGATAGCGTGTGGTCAGTGTGACAGCTGCAGAGGGGCTGTCCGGTGTGCTTTGCTCTAATGCAGACATCAGGGCCAGCTGCATTTACTGCTCTGTGTGGGGAAAATGTCCTTAGATCTCCTGTGAGCAGCCAGGAGGGACCAACTGGAACTCACCAAAGTGCTTTGGTGTTTTCAGGTAGAGTTTCAAACAACCTCGTGATTTCTCTATCCCAGTGTTTCCAAACATTTTGAACCTCCAGATTGCTGACTACCTTAAAAATGACAGAGAAACCAGACCAGCTTCCCTCATTGTCCATCACTCACCTGCTAATGAATAAACCTAGAAATGTTTCTGTCTGCTGGGATTTCACAGAGCAGTTGCACAACGTTGGCCACCACTTTCCAGGCTGCTGCTGTGTGCGGGGGAAACAGGAGGACGCTGGCAAGCGCTCACTGTCATCATACACAGACACATCTCCAAGGGTGTCACCAGCCTTTGATGCTCTGGGATTGGACTGTATCAGCATCAGGCCCTGAATCTTTCCTTTCCCTTGCATATTCTTCTGGCTGCTGTTACAGACAACTGTAGAGCATTAATGTATTCTCATTTAAGTTTTAGCTTAGGGCCATATTTTGTTTTACAACACTGGTGTAATGTCAGCTTGCTGCCTCCCTGCCAAGCACAAATCTGCTGGTTTTCCAAAGCAGTGGTGAAGGCAGTCATGTGAATAAGGGAGTTCTGCCTCCAGTAACTGCAATGGTAAATAACATCTTGTCTCTCTAATGTGAGTATTATTTAATGAAAAGGTTTGCATTTAGGCTCTGCTGGTCTTACTGTAAAGCTTAAGCACATGACCCTAGACCCAGCAATTCCAGAACTTTCTGTACTCTAACACCCTGAGACAAGGGGAATGAACAGAATTCTCTCCAAAGCTTTTGTGCTGATCCACTGAAATCTGCAGGAAGATTTCCCTCACACCCCAAAACTTTGGAACTGGCACATAATGTCAGATGTTAGGAGGTTAGTAGCAGGGGGCTATAAAAAGGGAAGAGAATGCAATATGCTCAAAGCAAAATTCACATCATACAAAGCTGCAGTCTTAAATACCACCTGTCTTGCCAGGAGTGCTCCTTCTTTGGGGATTTTTGGCTGAATAACTAGCAGCTACTGTGAAAGAATCTTTCCCCCAGCTGATGTAAATTTTGGATTTGTGAGGCCAAGTTCTGTGTAGTTACACCTGGCTATAGTCAAGGTAATTGCACATCACCAAGTTACTCAGTTATCCACAGTATCTTTTTCCCATGATTGTAGCCCATTTTTGTTCTATAGCAGAATATTTCTTTAGCCTAGTTCTGGTATTGTTCTGGAGAAAACACAAGAAAAAAATTGAAGCAAAATGGGACAATGGTAATGCAAGAGCCTTATTTATCCAACCCTCTCCATTATGACTACTGAGAGTAGGTACAGCTTGTTATATTTTCTCACATTAGCATGAAAGGTTATTAAATTGCTACATTAGCCTAATAAAAACTAGTGTTAATGCAATAAAAAGAAGAGTCCCACTTTACTGTGTTAATCAATACAAGGGGAGCTGCAATACACTGAGCCACTTTGGCAGGCAACACTAAGTCTGGAAAAGCAATTAACAATACAATGTGATTGTAATAGATTAAAAATTACAAATGACAGATCATAGCCCTAATGGAGTCTGAGAAAACCTGTCAGAGGTTGGAAAAGGAAGAAAGGCTTTTGGACATTTCTGGAACATTTATAGGCTATATCCTACCACCATGTGTGTCCACACTGGAGTATTTTATGTACAGAATGCTATAAGAATGGTCCAGTGAATGGGATCTGTAGTGCTACAAGGTAAAGCATAAAATGACATGAGATGCATGTAAGTGTTTTGCTTCTAGCAGCTCAGAATCAGGTTTTGATCCATTCATGTACCGAAAAAGGAAGTTCCATATATCAGAACTCTCCTAAGAGAAATGAAGATTAAAATATTTCTCATTTTTTTAAGTGTTAATGGCTAGACAACAATGTTCTGTCAAAGGACTGGAGAAGAATAAAAGCTGAGACATAAATACACATATATTGTAATTTTGCTTTTTTTGGGGGCATTGGAAGGAGTTGAGTTTTATTATTAATTTCACTCCTAGATGACGTGACAATTACTTCATGAACTCCAACATCACTAAGCAAACTGGGAGGGCAGACAAACCCAACCTACTTGAAGGAGAAGCATATTCAGGAGTAGAATTGCGTGGAGGTCCCCATCCTCTCATGTTGTATGCTGAGACACGGACATAATACCTCTGGCCCTGCAAATGGAAACAACTGGAGTCAAAACTATCACTGGATTCAAAATCTTGGCTGTAACAACTGCAAAGCAGTCCCTCACAAAGATTTTTTTCAGTGAGAAACTTAAATAGCTTTAATAATTTAAATGCACCATGATAGATTGAAACATACTACAAAGATTTAAGGACAAAGTTTGAGACCCAGTTCTGTTTGGTATAAAAGAGATATACAAAGAGATATAAATAAATAAGAGATATAAACAAAAATGAGAATGATCGATATCCACATGTACATTCCTGGAAGAAGGAGAATAGACAGAGTTGTTAATTGAGGGATGGGTCATCAGAGTCAGGTCTAGATTTCTCAAGAGCCTATGATCTGCACTGATTATCCCATGATCCAGAAAACAGCAGTTTTTGCTCCAGTCTTTCCCAATTTCCCCTGAGAATGGTAACTCAAAAAATGGTTCATGCTGTCTATTCCTTTGTGACTTTTGGATTATGGCTACCAGACACATCACGCTCAATCACTGGAACATGCTGCTACAAGACAGGCTCTGCAGTGATTTCCAAGGGGCGCTGATGCAAATTCTCGTGTCTTTGTATCACTGCGGGGACTAGGCCATCAAGGTCTAAATGAGTCCTCTGGCACTCACCGTCCTGAGACCTGTGATGGAGCACCTCAAAGAGTGAAGATTATCCATAATTATTTCACCAGCCAAAGGAGAAAAGTCTTCTGCAGAGCTCCATTCCACTAGGGAACAAATAGCATGAGAAAATCAAGTCAAGTACCAGTCCAAGCAAAGAAGTCAAAGGCCTTGAATCACTCACAGGTTAACTTTTCTCCTAGCAGTTTCCCAGTCCATGTGGATAATAAAAGTCACATTTAACAGTAATGTTTTGCAAATACACAGTAATTAAATTATATCTCTGTGTATGGGAGACAAAACCAAAATATTGTTCAAAAGCTTTTCAGGAAAGAATGCTTAAAAATAGACTGCAATACAAATTCCTTTGAGTCACCATTGCCCTCATTTAAACAATTTCCTTTTAAAGAAAGAGAAGTAGTGGAAAAGAGAAGGTGAAGGAATTGGACCTGTCAATGCCATTTGGCAGTTTATACATCCTAACCAACGAAAAGCAGTGGCTTGCATTGGATCTGCATAGGTGGGCATGGGCAGAGTCCTTTTGGCTCCTCAGGCCCACAAAACTTTCATCACCTACCCTTGGCTAATTTGGATAGAAATATTCTCTTTGGACCAGGCACTCACTGGAGCCTCATGGTTGGTTTCAGTGGGTTCTGGCTCTCCCGGCCAGGCCTGCTGTTGCTGTGGTCATGGCAATTACAGAGCTCCACCAGGACCTGTTAAGCTGAATCCACTTTTGGATAGATTTAAGTGCTGCTGGGCTGACAGACATGTCAGCCCAGCACTCCCATCTTTCCTTCAGCCCAAATTGTGATGGGCACCTTCACCAAAGTGCTCAATGTCACTCCCATTCCTGTTGAGCACAGGGGTTATGTAATCAGCAGTCCTGCTGTCCATATTCCTCCTCAGTACTTGCAAAAATTATTGTGCACATAAAATAGTATTGAGCAGACCATGAAAAACTACTGGATGATTTAAAAAAAGGAGTATATGCAAGTGAGGAACAGATGGCTGCAGGTAGGAAACTAGCCTTTTTTCTTAAATTATTCCTTATTAATGGAGGGTGCCATCCTGGTTAATCCTGGAGTCCTGCCTCTGGGATTTAGTGACTTGTACCTTCAGATTCAAACTTCCAGGAAAATCTATAAAACCATAGTGAAATTAATCTATTGAATTATTCTACAGTAGAAACTGGGAAATCTCATCAGTTTCCTGGATTTACACCAAAGACTTCAATATAAAGCTTTCCTTTATTTCCTAAAAACCATTCACAGAATAGTTTTTAGACACTTTGTTTGTATATTCATTAGTATTGGAGTTGATAATTTAGAAGAGATCAGAGGATATAGGTATCCTAATTTCAGCATGTAGAATTTGCATCTTCTGGCAGTGTCATACTGGTATTTTCACATTAAAAGAAAACGGCTTCAGAGAATTTCTTTCTCAGCATATACAACATTTAACTGACAACATATTTTTCTAAAACAGCATGATACCAAGTATCAATACCATAACTCATTTTCCCCTTCTCCCCTAATCGCTCCTTTTCTATGATTGCATTTTGTGAATGCACAGCATGTTCTGCAACATTTTTGTGTTTGCTCCAATGAAAAGAAGATTGGTTTTTTACATTCTCGTTGAATTTTTTCACGGTGTATTTTTCTAGTTTTCCATGGGTTTTAAATACCTAATTACTGCCACCTTTAGTGGAAGCTATCTCTACACATTAGTAGGAAAATGTAGAGACTGTTGCAGTACCATATTGTAGGGTTTTGTTGACAGTTTAATTATGGGAATACTTAAAAGTAACATTGAACTTGATGGCCTGTCAGAGTGTCCATTGTAAACCATGATTTTCAAGGTTTCTAGCTCCACTTGTGTTAAATCACTGCAGACACTGTACACGTGCTGAACACTTAGATGTGTTTTCTGTTTTCCAGAAGGAGAAACCAGGAGAAACCCTGTTCAAACTGCTGAACACGTTGTTGACAGGCTTGCAGCCATTTTAGACACCATTTTTCTTTTCAAGGATTCATGTCAAGCTAGAAAGTGTCCCTCAGGACAGATTCTGCCAGCAAATCCTGCCTTCTTTGGAATCCCCAGGCATGCCTGAGTGTCCTGGTCCAAGAGAGGGGAAGTGGTTGGGTCGCACTTCAGGCAGCACAAAGCAAAAGCCAAGGGTGAGAGAAGTAGCTCTAAGCTGCTTTTGAGCTTCCCAAATTTTTAACTGTTCTATGAACTGGAGGCTGCCCAGACATAAACTGGTACTTCAAGAGGCATATTTAAATTTGGGTAGCTTACACAAATAAACATTGCAGCCCCGTCCTTGATGTGGATCCCCTTCCACTTGCATTTGGCATTTAGGGGAGCACTCCCAATATTTAGAGATGCTGGCACACTGTCTGAAGAGGAGTTAATGCCTTAATCTGAGCAGGATTGCAATCCTACCTGTCTGCAAGCCTGTGGCCAGCAGGAACACCACAATACTGGTGGTTGTGACATAGCAACAGCATGGCAGCTTGTTCTCAGAAATAATCAAAGGCTGCTGAGTTCAGAGAGAGATGCTGAGTTTCTAAGGGGAGAACAGGCTGACATGGCCCTCAAAGCCATCTCAGGAGCAGCAGGGAAGTTTGTGAGGTTTTGTGATAGTAAAAGGGCTTTGCTCTGATCTTCCAGGGCAAACTGCTGCCCCAGCTCATGTCAGTGAACTCCTGTGTGCTGGGTGACACTGGGATGTCCCAGCCCCTTGAGGGACAGCAACTCCCTTGGGAGAGTGACCGAGTGCTCATCCTGTCACGAGGTGCCGAGGGTGCACCCCTGGGTGCCCCCTGGTCCCCCCACCATCCCATCCTTCGCTGGCTGCCAGGCTTAGGCTCAACTGTGCTTCTCCTTATGCAGCCACCAATGACAGCATTTTGCTTTTTTTTGGCTTAGCCGGTGGTGGCTGAGCCCCATGGAATTGAAAACACAGAATATGATATTAGCCTGTGGTTTAGGTTATGGTTATCATGGTTGAGAATCCCCCTATTAAAGGATATTTATCTAACAAGATGGTGTATCCAAAGTTACTCAAAACTTAATTTTCAAATATATTTATTTAAAAACCTCACTTTTGGAAAAAAACCCGTCCCCCAGTTTCAATAAAAATTTCCATAACTGAAAAATAAATATTTTTTCAACAGCTGTGTTGGAATAGTGCCTTCTTTTTCCCCTCATTTCAAAGTATATCTGTCATAAAGAAACTCATAACAAGTTTTGGAATTTTCTTGCTTACTTATAATTTTAAAAAACGTTTTTTCTCCCATGATTTTACCAACTCAAGTGAGAAGAAGATGACATGATACAGCTTTAAATATATGCAAATCAATGGAAATAATTTATCACTTAGGTTTATATCTCCTGCTCTGCATTTCCAGATTTCAGCTCTCTACTGTAATGGTCATCTAAAAATAATACATAATATTCTGCTATACTGATTAATTGGGTTAGAAATCTCCTAGGAGGATGTGGATACCAGTTTTCCTCTTTTATAGATGTGAAAATGAAGTAAGGAGAGGTAGAGCACCTTGTTCAGTCAACAGGCCCCAAAACAAGGGGCAAAATCCATGTATTAGGCTGGTGTTGCTCCCACTGCCTGGTTTGTGGGATATCTGCAGCTCTTCCTGGTACCAATACAAAGCTACTCACCCACGGTGTTTCCCTGGTGATCAGCCTGGACCTAAAAATTATGTAATTTGTGCATGAGCAACCCATCATGAAGATCTAGCTAAATCTTTGCCTCCATTGTGAGAGAGACAGTGCTGGAAGAGAGCAGACAGAAATTACCAATCATTTGTGTCATGCTGAAGTTCTTGGGACTTTAAGAAAGAACAAAAGGCTGCCTCACCTCAGCACCTAAATGCTGAATTATAAACATGCTCAAGTATAGAAAGCTGAAGATGAAGAGGGTCCTTTATAAGAGCCCAGGAACAGGAGCTGGTCTTGTAGACTGAACCAACTGTGCTGTAAAGGACCTGAAAGCTGTTGGGTGAATTAAGGATGGAGCATGTTCCAGTCCTGTTCTGAACACCCCAAAGGGCTGCTTTGTTGTGAACGCTGAATGTCTTTGCTGTTGCGGCTTTCCATCTGACACTTCATGTTATGTCAGAGCAGGGCTTTTTTGTGTGTTTAATATATTGGTGACTATGTGTTTTAATGAAGGTGCCCTGTATTCCAGAGCTAGCAAATGCACGATGTGTTGCTGCGGTCGCCAAGATAAGTAGTAATTTTTAAATAAACAGCAGTATAAACAGTTACATAAAACTCATGTAAATTGCTGGCACATAATTTTAGACTGGCTTAAGTTATGTAACTTACTTGTGGCCAAGTTGGTTTTTTTTTTTTATTTTTAAATACTCAATTCACGCGCTTTAAAATAAAGGGAGAAGTTTATTTTCACCTGTTTCTTTTCCACTCACAACCTTTCTGTTATACTGAGCATGCCTTTAACAGCTTATCAGAGAGATGGACAGACAGATAAAAGTCAAAGGGAAGGCACAAAACACCTCCTGACCCTATTATAGATTCATTCAGGAAAGCACCTTCTCCTGAATCAAGTAAATAGCCTGAGCCACAGTAGAATTTGTCTCTTCTCTTGACATTTGTTTTTGCTTGCATTTAAATTACTCTCTGAATTGCTGAGTAGATTAATTACACCGAGGGACAGGAGTTCTGTTTCTGCTCGTTGGGGTCTGCAGAGTAGTATATGGAGCTGGAATTCTGGATTTCATTCCTGCATGTGCTACTGACTTGCTGAGTGACCTTGGGCAGTGCATTCTGCCACTCTGGCTTTTAAGGCAGGCTTGACCAGCAAAGGTTCTGTCTCATTCCCTTCCTCCCATATCCAGGGCCTGGGCTGATGGTGGTCTTATCTTGTGTTTCCAAGGGCCTCCAAACAAATAATTGTGTTATTTATTAGCTTCCTTTGAATTATAAAACTGACAGAGAGAACATCCAGAAACCACTTCATGCCATTCTTTTCTGCTTACTGATCTTGATGAAAAAATTTTACTGATTTGCTCTCATAATGCCTTAGCAGCTGATTTAAGGACATTAAACACTGCCATTCATATGAATAAAATCAGGATGAAAGACCCTAAACAAGTATTTATAAAACAAGTGAAGAGACCCAAACAGTAGTGAAAAGCTGGAATCTGTTGGTGTAGAGTGTCACCAGCTCTGGTGGACAACACAGTTTGCAGTATTTGGTCAGCTCCTCCTTGCTGTCTTCAACTGTTCTTTCCAGCCTGATTTAAGAAAGGAACCCAATTTTTTCAGATTTTCAGTTCAGGCTGTGTTCATGCCTCTCTCATGTTTGGATATCATCCAAGAAATGATAGGAGAAAGACAAGTTATACCAGCTGTAGGGACTACTGATAGCATAATGCTTCCATTAGGAGAAAAACAAATGTTTGCCACTGAGCAGTTTGTACAAACACAGAAGTTAGAACACAGTCATGGCCTGGGACTTGGATTTCTAGGTACAACTTAAATTAAAACCTGAACTCCAAATACTAATGTTCATTATTTTGGATCTTATCTATAATTTCAGTTTTTTCTGTAAACTTATCCGAGGCTCTTTGTACTGGGTTAGTAGAAGCATCAATAAAGCTGACGAGGAATGAAAAAAGATGCAAACATAGAGCTCTGTGCCCGCCTGAGGCAAACAAAGTACTGCTGTGGTGTGGTGGGAAGGAGCTGCAGGGGGGCTTAAGGGCCTCTCAACAGAACAAGACGGAACAGTGCAAGACAGAGTACCAAGAAAAGCATCTCTAGACTATTGCTAGAGAGCACATCTTCATTTGAAACTTCCATGGCTATAAATCTTCATGATACTTATTTCAGAGGTTTTTTTTTTTTAATAATCAAATACTTTATTTGCAGTAAATCTTCTTCCCAACTGCTCTGGGCTCCTTTGCATTTTTCGCCTGCTAATAATAACCAATGATGTTAAATAACCTTTCTTGTGGCCCTGTTTCTGCATGTTCCTTTGACCCAGGCCAGAATACTCTATTTTATGTCTTGACATTTATGGGAACCATTATGACAGCAGGCTGGGTGCCAAAGACACATCTTTGCTTGATCATGGTTTCACTAGTTCATTTTAAAGCAAATCTGCATTATATAAATGATTTATAAGATACTATTTTTATTGAATTTTAATAAAATTCTCACCAAGAGAATATAAAAAAAAATTGATCTTTTTTTCTCAAGTATTTGGTTAGCATTTTCTAATCGCAGCAATTCTTTATCTGTTTGCAATAAGGCCAGCTATTCCAGTACAAGAAGGAAATTTTTTCCTCTCTGTTAGTGAAAATGACATTTCTTACTAACACTTTATAAATAACTAAGAAAATGTGCCATGTGGGTGCACATTCAGCCTTCCAATGTGGGCCAGTGGTTAGAAAGCTACAATGGATTATAATAACAGCCAAGATTTGTTTCTCAGCCCTGAAATGACAAAACATATCCCACTCTGGATGTGGAAAGAAAAGTAGGAGAGAGCGTGTGTTAGAACTCTGAGAGGGGATTGGAGAATAAATGGGGTTCTTATGCAAAGGCTTCACATCCTAGAAAAGCTTGGCTTGGATTCTGCAAGTTTCCCCTCCCAGTGGGCCTGTTTGACTCCTGTAATCTGTGCAGTGAGAGCCGGGGGGAAGCTCCTGCATGCAAGGACCGATCGTTTGTGCAAAGCATGCACGGGGCAGGCTCAGCTTCATCCGAAAACATGACATTAAAGTCTAATTAATAATGAGCAGCTGGGAAAATGCAAACAAAAAAGTAATCTATCTCAATGTAGGAGGCAAACCAGAGCAGTGCCCAGCATGGGGAACAAAGGAAGGAAATACACAGACACTAATTCAAGTAATCTGTTTAATGGGATTCCGCTCCTTGTCCTCTAGTTCTCCTGTGATATAAAGAGGGACTTTGCTGCATCAATGTTGATTAACCATATTTAAGGCTTTTATTTCTTTATAAACTAATCCCTACAGTAGCTTAAAGAGCTTTCACCTTCCCTAGAAATGCAGACAGGTGTTGCAGGCAAAACAGCCTTGATTTGGGGATCTTAATTTAATTTATTGCCAATTAACACAAATTTCTAATAATTCGTTCAGAGTGAGAAGAAAGTAAATATAATTAAAAAACCATTTAAGTGAACACCTTTTCGCCATCTTTCCCAGACTGAACTTAATCCAAACACTTATCCTCCCCCTTTCCTACTGTCAGCTTCCCTTCTCTCCACCATGGCTTTCACTCAGTGATGGGTTTTCCATCACACTGAGGCATAGCCAGGCCAGGTGTGAGCAGCACCCGACCTCTCCTGAACTCCTCCCACTCCTTCAGTGGCCCCTGGCTAATGGAAACTGCCATCCATGCCCAGCACTGTGCTCAGGAGTGAGCCAACTGGGTGCTCAGGTGTGAACTGACTGAACTCAGACGTGGGTTAAGAGGGGGCTCATGGGTGAGTCAGCTGGGTGTTCATTAGTAAATTAACTGGGTGCTCATGCACAAACTGATGGGGTGTTCATGCCTGAACTAACTGGGCACTCATGCATGGAAGCAGGAAACACTGCAGTTTATGCTCAATACACGAGGTAGGAGCTTGCAGCAGATGCCAAGGCCTGATTCCAAATTTACAGACACGTATCAGTTCTGGGGGTCAGATCTGATTACTAGAACAGGATCAGGCTTTGGTCAGGGAGGCAAACTAACACCTAGACCTTTGATACTTGTAAATGATCCAGGAAAGTCCATGATGGGCCAGAGATGAAGGTGTGAGCAGGGAAACTTTGACATAAACCCTTTGAAGACATTCTGGTTTTAAGTCTTCAGTGAGTCTTCATTCCCAAATCCATTCATCAAAATATCTGCCAAATCAGGAACCTCCTTGAAGACAGAAGCTGAAGGTCTTGAGTCCCAGTCCTGACACTGACTATAAGGAATTCACCTCTTCTATGCCATACCTATGAACTGGAAGCTGTAACAGTCGCATGCAAACAATTAAAAGAAGAAACTTATTAATTTTGGTAAGTAAAAGCTAATGTAAAAGGCAAAACAGTGTCTAAAATTCAACAACATCATGATACGAGCCTTTTTTGTTAGAAACCAAGGCAGACAAAAGTAGAGCCTGTATGTCTGGGTTTTCTCAGAGCTATTCATCCTGAGCTGCTGTTCAAAATCCTTATAAACCACAAAGCGGGAGGAAAGAATGATTCAGCTGATTAACCGGTGTTTGATTAGCTACATTAATTAATTACACCATCACTTAGTACGTGATTCATGTTCAAAGCTGATTTTAAATCCATAGCAAACTTAAATAATAGAAATTCTTAAATTTTATATTAAGTCCAGCACATACTACAGACATTGACAGGAGCTAGAAATAGAAAGGTTTGTTTTAACTTTTATACATTTCTGTACTGGCTAGGCATAAAAATAGAAGTCAAATTGCACAGTCCTGTTAGCTACCAAAATGTAACGTGCAAATAAAGTGCCCAGGAGACCTAATAAAATGCCAT
>NW_008239056.1:521096-528000 GCF_000691975.1 Corvus brachyrhynchos | reverse complement strand
CAAATGTCTTACAAAGAAATGTATTCTCTTTTCTTTTCATGGAGCAAGAACTGTTTTGAGAAAAGATAGAACGAGTTTCAAAATATATAAAGAAACTCTGAATAATAAGTGGAAAAGGTTTCAAGACCAAGTGCAGAATGCTGCTCAGTTCCACTATGGACTGGACCAGAATCAAGCAGTGACACAGCACCTACTTTAGAAAGACAGAGGTATTGTTATTAAAGCACTACATTTCCATAAGATTCACTTCAACAAGCATTCATTTTCACAACCAGGGTTCTTCTAGAAGTCAAAGACAGCACAGGCTTGCTGCTTTCTACTCAGACACTGCTATGTGAGCAGATAGTCACCACCGAAGTGGAGAAAGATAGAGATATAAATATATATATATTTAGGTCCTTGAGGATCACTGCAGGGAGCCTGCTGTGGAACAAATCCAAACTTGGTCAAACATGGAAGGTCAACTTTTGATAGACAAATAAAATATAATTAAAAAATGTGGTATCTGCTGTTTGTATGTGCTCATGGGGACAAGCAGAAGCCCACACAAAATGATGAGATTATTTGGTTGTGAAAGTATTACCCCCAAGAATAAAACAGGCAGAATCACACAAAATTTATAGATTGTTCCTGTAAAATCTTTGAGGTTTTTTGCACTGGAATCTTCAATGTAAATTTTCCATCGACCTGGTGAGAAGCCAGCTGACAAGCCAGCTGAGAATCCCAGATCCAGGTTTCCTTTGAGCTCCAGGGCAGGTCTCAAACAGGCCTAGCCTGGCAGGCTCCTCATTCCTGAGCACAGGTGCTGACCCTGAGCGCAAAGGCAGCTCCATCCATCCCTTAGATGAGACTCACAATGACAACAGCAAATTGTCTGGTCTGTTCTGGGCTAGAACTGACCCATTTCACATGGCTATGTGACAGCAACATCCTGTGGCTAGCGCATATCCATCCAGGACTGCAACAGTGACTTAGAGACAGTTTAAACTATTCTCATTCAAAAAAAATTCTGAAGTGGACCACAAATTGCTTTGGAAGAAAGGAGGAAGGGAACAACCTTTTCTCAAAATTTAAGCAAAACGTAACTCCTTCTTTCCTGATATAAGCCAACCTGTTTAGTTTTGTTTTGTTTTGTGTTTTAAAGAGCTACACCAACTGAAAATAAAAATCTTTTCTCCATCCAAAAGAAATCTGAGAAGGCAGCTGGGAAGTTCTGACAAACATGAAATACTCTGCTAAAATACCAAATTAAACAAAAAGGTAACCAGGGCTGCAGTGGCCTAGACAGCTCAGCACCACTATCTGGAAAATAACTTGGCATCCACAGCTACAACCAAACAGAGAAGATTAGCTTTGTTTGCTACATCAAACATGTCTTTCTTCCTCTCTCTTCAAACATAAATAGTTCCAGGCTCTAAAATAAATTAGCTCAACTGGGGTTATACAAGCTGTTTCATTTTTTTTTCTTCAAAAGGGAGTATAGATGTTTGTTTAAAAATTGTAAATAAAATATAAACAGAGATTTTTCATTGCATGGTGATCCTTTCCAGTAGGTAATGATCAGCACTATGTCCATTTTTCTTCCTTATCCTATACTTTGGGATCACAGCGTTGTTATGACTACTTCTGTTGGGAAATGGATGAAAAAAATCATGCAGTAAGAGGAGGTTTATCTGTACTTATTCACTGTAAAAGCAAAATAATAATCAGGTTTAAAATCCACAGAAAATAAATATGACAAAATTACTTAAACCTTACTTATAATTTTTTCATTGAAAAAACCTGCTTTCTTTATGTGTATGTGTTGGATGAAACATGTGAACCCTAGAAGGGCTGATTAATGAAAGAAAACAGTTCTTAAAAAGCCCAGCAAGCACTTGCTGCTTGTCTCTAGGGGGATGTTCCCGGGAGCTGAGTGCTGTCTGTCTGGACTATGCTGCTGTGGGGTATTTTTCATCGAGATGGTTGCAGAGGTGCAGCTCTGGGATAACAAAACATCCTGCAGTACCAGTGTGGTGGTGTAAACAGAAAGCTCTCCCTGGCTTCCAACTGGGGCAAGTTGTTTTGTATGTCAACGTGGAACGCTTTGATTGTGTTTTCAAAGATGTAAAACTAAAGCAGGTCCTAAGTACTTCCATGGTGGGATGTGAAGTTTGGCTCTAGGGCACAATTAACCAAGGGCAGGGGTTTTTTTTTTCTCAATATTACAGTGATGTTTCACATCCTTCCTAAAACTGGCTGGGATGAGGTGTCTCTGGCTTTGAGTCTTTCTCTAGCATGGAGCAGATTATTACTTTTATTATTGATTTATGTCATGCCTGTCTGCTTCCAGCCTCAAAACACTTTACTAAGTTACAATGTACTTAGGAATCATTTCACATCAGCCACCACCACGCTGCAGCCTTCTCCAGAGGGAAACTGAAGGGAGCCATTAGGATGGTGCCTGCAACATTAAACAACAATCCGGAGAGGAAGTAAAGAATACTCTGGCTCCTTAAAGCAATGGCTGAACAGAATGCAGTCACTGAGCTGCCATCCAGCTGGGACACCAAAGTCAATACCCATTCACCGTGTGTGGTTAAAATTAAATCTCCTAATGAAGTGAGATGGTTTTAGTGGTTAGAGAGTGAGTGCAAAGTATTATTCTCCTGTATGATTATTTGTAAGTTATACAGCTAACAAGGGAAAAGGTCACACAGGAAAACAGCAGACAGTTAGATAATGCTCCAAGCCCAGTTTCTAAAAGACATTTGGGCAAATAAAGCTTTGGAAAAAATATATTAAAAAAGAAAAAAGAAAAAGAAAAAAGAAAGATGACACAGGAAAAATGGAATTGGCAGTTTTTCACTGTTTTTAGGGAACTAAACTAAACTGAACAGAATTGATGTCAGTTTTTATCCCCTATAGTTCAGGTCTAGAGAAAAGAACATTATTAGTTTTTGTTAATGAGCAGGTATTCCCTAAACATTGCTGCAAATGCTCCTGAATTTTAATTTGCTTAGAAAAAGAAACGGTAAAATATTGAGGGGGGAAAAACCCCACCCTAACAGCCTTTTTTTTTGTTGTTCCTGAATTAGCAAAATGCTTCGATGGTTTTCTGGACAGGAGGTTTATATATCTGACTAAAAAGATCTTCACACTTTGTTATCAAGCTCTCTTTTCAGGGCTAGTAATTGCTAGCTGGTTCTAATCATTCTTGCAAGTGATCATTCGAAAGGTTCATTTTATGACCCCTCAAAGTAGCACAAAGAATCTCACTCTATAATGTAATAAACAATTCTACAAACAATGCTTAATTAATTCCCGAAAGTCACCAAAAGGAGCTATTAATGATCTTTCTTTTTATCTAACTGTAAATATGCAAGTCTCCTGGGACAAAGGATTTAAAAAGAACATTCTGGCAAGAGTAATAGTCAACTTGATAAAGCATAAAAGATCACCTGTGAGGGTAATTCAGAATACAGGGCAGTGCTACCTGGTCTGATCAGAAAGTTAGGTCAGGTTGGATTAAATTTCTCTGAATTCTGTGTTTACCGAAAACAGGACACCACTGACATGGTACAAACCAGGTTCAACCCAAATGAGCCTGGTTAGCCAAGAGAAAAGTACTACGACCTTTACAAAATTATTTTTAAAAATTAGCTCTGTTTGGGAATTTGCTTTCCTGTGAAAATACCAAGAATCATTATAAATAGAGGGTGAACAATGTTTCAAGGTTATTTAAAATACAAATATTACAAAGAACAGTCTGATATTTTCTAGAGAACTTTGGTGTTTTAGGAGCCCAAGTATTATTTTCACAAGTAAATCAGGCAGTGGGAAGCTCTTAAATGAAATTTAGTTTCCTGGCAACATAACCCATTGCCAAAAATTAGATTTAGGCTTCTAAAGGGCTTTGATGTTTTTGAAAATCACGCTTCCTGCAGCACTGCACAGCTGACTAGGTGTAATACAGTAATTTGCCTTCTACTGAGGCTATCAGGGCATTATCACTTTGATGGCCTCAGTGGTGTCTGTGAGGTTGGGGGTTTTTTTTCATAGAATGTAAAAAATTATTTTGCTGGGCACAGCCAGTGATGAGTGGAATCTGTGACCAGAAGCAGGAGGAGGAAAGAAAGAGAGAATCTGCCTTTTCCAAAATAAGCTCCTGTAGCGCTTTGGGAGCTTGTGCTGATGCCAGTGGAGCCTGTGCACTGGTATGTCCCACCTTTGGAAGGGATCCATGAGCTGTTGGACCCTCGATGGACGGGGTCTTTCTGAATCTCTCCTGTTGAAACCATCCCTGGAACACCCACCCGTGGAAATATGAAACAGTCTCCCTACCACACAGCCAGGATGATTCTGGCTGTGAGTATGGAAATTTTAGATTTAGGCACCTCTGAAAGGAGTTTTCAATGATTAATACAAAGAAACAAACACAGCAGGAAGCATTAAGAGAGAAACTGGGAGAAATAACTAAGAGGACTTTCAGGCTCCCACACCTTGACTCCCCTGGTCAGGGCCAAGGAGGCTTCAGGTCCCCAGTCCCTTGACCTGTGGGAGGGTTCATGCTCCCACTGGCAGCTGGAGGCTGTGGATTACTGTGCTTAACACTGAAGAACTTACTGTCCCAAACATTGTAGAAAACCAGAAAGTCCCTTTAAACAGGAAATTTTAAAAATTCTCATTTTTGTTCTAATCTTCAATAAAACTTGCTTTTTTTCTTAATGTTGGAATTTCCTGTGGAACTGAAATTTGGTTTTAAAACCATCTCTATTCAACAGGGCTATTCAGATGGAAGCATTTTCTTATTCATTCCACTTTGCAACTAACTGGTGCCACCCCGAATGTATCACTCTTCCAAGAATGATGTGGCAGCCCTGGAATAGCAAATTAATTGGGCTGTATGATGCCTCTGCCAGAAGTTTCAGCTTCCAGAGGCATTCCTTTAAGGAATGCTGGTGTGGGTTTGGCTTTTACAAGGATACACATGGTTTCAGGAGCCCACAGGCACCAAAAGTTAGTTTGTGTTTTGTAACTGCTCATCTCAACCCAGTCATTGAGCTGATGTCTTAACCACAGTGAGTCAAGCAAACTTCTTCAAAGCACTCATGGAGAAAGCTTTTGGTTAATTTATTTTTCTTTTTTTTTAATAAAAAATTTGTCCTTGGGTAATCTTTCAAGAAAATTCCACTTCTGTGGCTGTTTACGGGGAAAATAATTACATTTAAACACTACTTGCATCATAACATAATCTCTTGTAGATAAATACCTTTGCCACTTAGCCCTCAAATTTTTGTACATTGTTAAGGGGAATGAAAGATGTCTAAATCCAGTACCTTTATACTTGGTCACCACAGCTGAGTTGACACTGAGGGGTTCTTGGAAGGTGACAGTGAGTGATGCACTGCTTGTTACCATGAGACAGACATTGGTTGGCGCCTCGGGGGCTCCTGGGAGAGAAGAGAAAACATCAGCTCTTCAGCACAACAAATCCTATTCAAACAATGTTTCTGACTCTTCAAAGAACCCACTGAAAATCACCCTGCAATTGTGAGCTTTGGGTTGTAGGTGTTTGTGTTTTCTGCCTTTTGAGCATTTTAATTAGTGCCCCTGCTAACAATATCCTGCAGACACCATTTGTTTCTATCAGGGTTTTTGGCTCCTTTTTGGTTAAAAATATCTTCCTGCATATATGTAACCCCATAAAAGAGATTAATGCTAATTATGTCAATGAAAAGCCCCTATAAATCTCTTGGGGTGGATAGGAGGAGAGAGAAAGGACAAAACCACAAAGAGCTAATGAAACCTTTATTGTTTCACTAACAAACTCAAACTTATCGAAAACCAGAAAACATTTTTACATTATTGTGATTCAAAAATTGCAAATTCCACAATTGTTTTGGTGTAATAGTTCCAAAATACAGTTGTCAATTGGGGCCTAACATTTTTGTTTAAAAAAAGAAAAGGAAAAAAAAAGCTTAATTTGCAGAATATCAATCAGGCTCAATTCAGAAATCAAACACAAAATGTCATGACTTACTGCTGGGATTGATTTAAAAAATCAGTATATTAACTTTCACTACTTCTGTATTTCCTTATTTAGTATCTTAAGAGAAGGAGCACTACATCTGTCTTGAAGAAATAACTTTTGCCTACAAAAAATCGAGAAAATTATTTGTAAGTACATTTATATAAAGATGGTTGTACAAATGTGAATGTCAATGATTGTATTTCATCATGTAGGATACAGCTAAAAATCCATGTGTCTAGAAACAATTCAGACCTGTTTACTCCTTCATTTGGGCCAAAATAATTTAATTTGGGTACAGACTCACTTGTACCACTGTTTAAGGTGACTCAATTTGTGGCTGTGGTGATGAAATGGATACCAAGATTAAGATTAGTGCTTACCAAAAATAAGTTTAAATTTTCACAATAGGTATGTGTAAAATGAAATGTCACTGCTTGATCAAACATTTAGAACAATCCCATTCCAAAATAATAAGATTTTTTTGAAAAATAATCAAATTTCAAGAGAGAAAAGACCAATGTCCCCATCCCTCTTCCTGCCTATTCATATGCTGTTTTATGGCATCCTGTTTTAAATTCTGAACATGTTAAATGAGATCCAGGAGTAAATGTGAAAGGAGATAATCAGGGCAGAATCACTGCATCCTGAATGAAGAGTTTGGATGCTGGATGTCTTATTAATTTTGTGCAGCCTAAGGAGCCATGTGCTTGCTGCTCTCAGATATTTGGTCCTTTATTGTTCTAACGTCCATTTCCTTCTCCCTCTTGGAAAGGCCATTTCACCACTGTGCCTCCATTTCCCCACCCCAACCTTCTCCTGCTCCACAGCGGTGCCGTGAGGATCAGCCAGTGAGAGCATCTTTGGGAAGGGTTCTCAGCTGCAGATTCCTGC
>NW_008239056.1:480907-520758 GCF_000691975.1 Corvus brachyrhynchos | reverse complement strand
CGTCCTTCATGCGCTGGTAGAGCCTGGCCCTCCACTCCCAGCCCTTGAGCTGCTTTTCCTTCTCGGCGCTCTCTGTGCCCAGCCCTTCACTCACCACTTGTGCGGATAATTCCGTCACTCTCTGCTGGGCCTCCTGCACCAGCTTGCTCAGGTGCACAGACCTGCTCTCCACGTTCACAACTGCCAGGAAAAGGGGGAAATAGGAAGTGCTTGGCAAAATTTCAGCCTTGCTCAAAACACATGTAAGGTCAAACCCTCGCACACTCTGCCTTTCAGTCATTATCCTGTTGTCAAGTGGGTTACAGCAATGCCACTTAAAGATCCGGCCACTTAAATGACATGAACAACATGAATAAATTTACCACATTTTTTCCTCTGTTATTTCTCATATGCTTAAAAATGTCATAATTAGACTGAAATTGCATATCTGTTTTAAGTTGGAATATAAAAACTAAGCTAAAAATAATAAACTCTCTCTCTAACCTCTGCTTTGGTATAATATCATAAACTTACATTAAAAAAAAAGATTGTACTGGTTACAAACACACACAATATATAAACTTCTACAAACAAGGAGAGATCCAACTGGCAAAATTAAGAATTTTTTGTGCCTAAGGTCCATGGCTGGTAGAGAATGGACCTCTTTCCAGCTTTTTGTGCCACAGTTTTATCTGTGTGAGACTTAATCAGTCCTCTGACAGGCAGTGAGCAGCTTGGCACATGGAGATTTTTTCCTCCTGTGCTCAGAATAATTTTAATTTGATGTTTAGCAGTTCAGATTTTCTGTGTGAACTACTGTGGGCTACATCAAGGTGAAAATAAAGATCACATAGGTTACAAACTAAAATAGGTTTGATTTTAGCCCAAATCCACAAGCTCTAAGTAGTCCACAAGACTACCCTAAAAAAGTCCCTTGATTATAAAATGAAATGTGGTGAATCAAGTCCTATTTTCAGAGTTGCTCTTAGCCTAAAATTGTTCAACCTGCAGTTTAGAAAGTAGGACTTGTAAAGATGTTTAATTTGAAAAGAAATGCAAGCACTGATTCTGGTCTTCAATATGCAGGAAGTCGTACAAGAGAAGGAAATCTGAAAACACAGAAAATAAGCTTGGTGTCTGGAATTTTTGCAGAATAGCTCTGAGATAGCCTTAATTTAAAGGGTCTCTTTCTACCAAAATCTGTGCCCTGGCACATGTAGTTTTTCTTAGCAATAGTGGGGAATTGCTAAGTAGGGACAGGCAGGCTCTTGATTGCCCCAAGTCTTTTACAGGAACAGCAAGAATCTTACACAGACTGAACCCATCATTCACTTGCACAAGTCAGGAGCAGCAGACATTCCTGAAAACATCAAACTGTACCATATAAAATACCAAGACTCTGACAGGTTTTTGATACCAAAACACCACAGGAGTGAATATGTATGTGGATATGAATATGTTATTTCTAAACTGGGATCATATGGGACAAATTAGACTGGAAAGGACCTTCACTAGACCAATCCTCTTCCAAATAGGCTCAGCAAAGAGGTCAGACCAAGTTACTGAAGGCATTATCCAGTCTGGTCTTGAAAACTTCCCAGGATGAATGGAGATTATTCCACTTCTTCACTGTCCTTACAGTGAAAAAGGTGTTTGTTTTATCCAGCCGGAACCTCTCATTTTAACTTTTGCCTCTGTCTCTCACAACACTATAACAGCCAGAGTTTAGCAGAGTCTAAGAATAACCCTACTGATGTGAAAAGTGCCCTGGGATCTTTACAGCCACAGGAAAGTAAAGAATTACTCAACACCTCTGACATCCAAAGGGTTGTTTTTGAAGAATGTTTGTCTCTAAGACTTTGCTTTCAGAAGTTGGCTTGAAGCCATCCTTCTTAAGTTTGATCATTCTTCATATGGACATCAGGGACATATGGCCAAGCTCCCTGGAATCTGCTGGTATCCTCAGAACTGTTGTTTACTGGGAGGCCAGAGGTGATAGGGTTTCCTGGATCCATGCCTACAATAAACATGCAACACATCTGATAGCACAACAGGACTGAGGAAGGAGATTTTATGTGCCAGAGCTTCAGGTGGTTAAGAACTGGCATTGGTTCAAGTTCTCACTAAGGATCTGGCTCTATCTGTTTAATCAAGGTTCAGATCCACATTTGTTGGGTCTTGGAAACGTGTCCAATCAGCCAGTGGGAATTTTAATCTTATTTTTATTTGGGTTCACGTGAACAAGCCAAACCATGAGTATATGATGAATAATAGTAACTGAAAAGATAGTAACTTCGTCTTCTCCCCAACTAAATTAATATTTTAAATGCTGTACTCTCTGATCTTAGCTACTTTGTTTTTAAAAGATGTTGGGTTCCCGTTGAGATTTATACAATCTGAGCTCCACGTGGAGATGAAGATCATAGTTTTACTTTCTATTGCTTTATCTGCTGCTGTTCCAGGCAGAAATCCAGGTGATACAGATGGAAGCTATCTGTCCTCCAGATCTTCTTTTCTACAGAGTTAGGTTAGGGGCTATAATGAGATTTCAGCTGGATCACTACAGCTAAAATATACAGTGGAAGAGCAAAGGTTTTCTGTGAAGGAAGCTTTTTGTGTACACCTGGAATGAGGAATTCCTCTATTTCACCTTCTCCCAGCTCTGTGCATCTGTCTTGTACACTTCTAATCACATTAAGAGTTGCTGTGTCCGGTCCCAAAACTGGGTGAGTCAGGATTTTACCCTCCCATTCAGCCTGGGGAAGTCGTGCTCAATTGCCCACCATAGAGAAATGAAAATGTTCCTGCTGGGTGCTGGATCATGTTCTTGCAGCCCTGAGATGATACAAACAGGATTTAATTTGAACAGGGTTGGTTGAGTACAGAAAGCAGAGCAGAAAGTCTGGAGAAAATAGAAAGTGACTGCCATCAGTTCCACAAGACTGGAGCCACATACAAGGATGCTGTGAACCTTTGTTTTGAGGGGTGAAAATAACTTTTTGCATTTCGCTCTCAAATAGCCACTGCAAACCCTTCAGGTAAAACACCCAAACAAAATGATCATTTGCTTTTTACTGAGAATGCTTCATCCATTATTTCAATCAGAAAAACTAAAAATCAAGATAAGTGAAGTGGAAATTTGGTGGGTATATTTTGAAATGGAAATGAGGTGGTTATATATTCATATTCCCTGTATTCATAGGCATGTTTGCATTAATTACAGGAAATGAATACTAATTTATGATTGCCCCTGCTCGCCATCAGACTGCATTTATTTACAGATGAGGTCAATGAAAAATTAGTTTAGTCTTTTTTACTGCTGTTTAGAACACTCAAGACTGTGTTTTCCTCTAGATTTGTCATGGTTAATGAATGTTGCTTCAGCAGTCAATCATGTACTCTAAATGCTGTCACACTTTTTTTTTAAAGCCTCAGTCATGAACCATGACAGAAAAATAAACAAATAAATATAAAACTAAAAAACTCTTTTCACTGAGCAGCTACACTATGCAAAAATCTCCAGGGAAGGTTAAAGGAGGCCAGAATAAATGATAATATAAGTGCTGTGGATATAGAAAAGCAATAAAGGTGTACCAACACTGAGGGTCTGGCAAAAAAACTCAACATGCACATGCACACACACTCTCCAGTGAAAAAACTGGCGATGTTAGTAGCCTCAAGGTGCAATTTCCTGGAGCACTGAGATTGACATGCCAGCACTAAATGTTGTTAATTTAACTAACTTCAAATTAATGGCAGAGTCTGCAGTGGCTGAACCCCTCAAACACAGTCTCATTATAGCCTTGCTGGGAATGTCCTAAATATAGGCATTGACAGTTTAAAACAAATTCTCTTACATCGGGGTATTTTTAGACCCACGTAAGGCGTCAGAGTTTGTGTCATGGTATATGGTTGATTAATTGGGTTGGTAAATAACCCTCCAACCCACAAATTGGGCATAAAAAGACCCATGAAGGAATACAACGAAGTTTTATAACTACAATATGTAGTTATAAGCAATATTGGTATTCCAGTAAAGTGAGAAGGTCTGTTTTGTGTTTAGGTTTTTTCTGGTTCTGTAGAACTTTGAAATTCTCATTTAAGTGGGATTTTAGGCCATTTGAAGACCAGGAGTGAGGGGTCTGTGGGTAATGGAAGTGATAGATTTCAATACAATTGGCCTCCTGAAGGCAGCATAGCCAAAATAAAAAGGATAATCAAAGTAAAGCAAAGTCTAGACAACCCATCATCCTATCATTTTTGATGACAAACTCTACATTTCAGACCATGATCTTTCAATCATTCAGTTCCTGTTTCCATATTTTTAAAGATTTTTTTCTCAAAATTGCTATTAACCGAGCTGCCCCAGTGTTAATCACATTAGAAGCTCAACTTGATTCATTAGTTGGTGTATCTGAGATAGAGAACAAAAAAGATCTACTGAACACATATTCAATGAGCAGATATTGCTGCAAATATCCTCCAGCACTCTTGTTGTTATAATCATGCTTATGATAAAACCAGGCAATTTTTGTGTGTCATGTAATTGGTTTTCCCTGACAACAGCAGAATTGATCTCATACAAACAATTCTCTAAGTCAATTTGTGTTCTTTACTTACAGTGTGGGCTTTCCTTTGCCCCAACGTGTAGAAGGGTCCTGGCAATGGGGATGTTGTTTGTCAAAATGGCAATATCCAAAGGAGTGAGTCCCTCACTGTTTGGTGTGTTCAGGTCCAGTGCCTCCAGTGTGTATTGATAAAGAAGAATCTGAACAGCAGCCAGGTCCTGCTGCTCTACGGCCTCAAACATAGCTTCATTGCACTGGAAGTTCTGTGTGGCAATAAAAACAGAAATTCAGTGAAACTTTTCCTATGTAAGTGCTTTAAAAATAGAGAAAAATTGTTTTGTGACATTGCTATAAAATATTGCTCCTCCAGCCCCAACTTAGGCTCAGCTTGAAGCATGGCAAATGTTTGCAGCAGAATTGAGCTTGATCTACCCCTGGACTGGAGTGCTTGAAATTGCCTCAGGTCTGTGGGAAGATTCAAGTGAGATTCAAACCCATTATGTTTGCAGTGTGAAACTGGATGATACACTACAATTTTTGGCAGAGTCTTGGACTACTGACTTTTTCAAACTCAAATTTCAAGTAGAAAACTACAGTCAGGTGATGAAAATCCAAATCAAACGAGCTCTTCTGCATGTAAACCTTCCCAGTTCCAGTGTGAGCCAGTGTGTTCATTCTACCACCTCAGTTATTTCCAGGTGCCCTTATTATTGCATTTAAGTTGTAACCAGAAAAAAATTTGAAATTTATAGGGCTTAAAAACAGAAGTAGAAATGGGACTGAAGAAATGGACTGTCCAGTGTGCATG
The DNA here is from genome assembly GCF_000691975.1 of Corvus brachyrhynchos. Taxonomy (NCBI): domain Eukaryota; kingdom Metazoa; phylum Chordata; class Aves; order Passeriformes; family Corvidae; genus Corvus; species Corvus brachyrhynchos. The sequence goes on along the minus strand of NW_008239056.1, from coordinate 515,403 downwards.
TCTGAGCAGCAGACAGCACAAGCAAAAAAACTCAAGAACTTTCATGGTGCCAACTCTCAGGCAGGAAGAACCACTGAACCTTTTCCTTACCAGTGTCAAGGAGATAAAAGAATGGCACAATACAAAGGCCCCTACTGTTTCTTAATTGAGCTGGGGAGAAGCAGGTGCAGTAGACTAGCAGGGCCTGCAGGTTTCTTTTATGAGAACATCCTTCTGCAGCCTGCAGTAGTGACAAGTTATTTGCCAAGATTCTTTAAATTCTCTCCCAGTGTCCCATTGCCATACTTACCTGATAGGGTTTTTCCCTCTTTGGAATGAATTAGCAAGAGGCCCAGCAAGGCAAGGAGGGCTCAGAGCACAGATTCAGATACACAGTGTAAACCAGCTCCCTGTGTCCCAATACCACATGGAGGGAGCACTGAGAAAATTGTTATCACAGAATGCATTCTTTATTCTATGAAATAAATATTGAATTGAAACCATCTTCTACTGTGATTAAAAGTTAGCTCTTCAACCACACTAAAATGTCATTTTCTTTTTAAAATTGATATAGTTCTATTTGGCATATCTGTGTCCAAGTTTGCTGCCAGTGAAACAACACTGAACTGCTGGAACATCTTTTTTCTCCTCATAAAACACATGGACTAAGGGTTTTCAAGCAGTTTCTGGGAACTACAGTCCACAGCTCCACCTTGGAATTTGATCAGTTCTACAGGGGCCTTTTTTCAGTGTGCTTGAAGTTAAAAGTGTCTTCAGAAAATTTCAGGCCTGACAGGGATCTTCTGGTCTACTCTTTGCATGTGAAATATTGGTAGCACACTAAGAAATTGCAAAAGTGATGTTACCTAAAAGTTTTAGCATGGGACCCACCTGTGCTGAATATTGGGGATCAGTGGAACAGGAGGAAAAATGTACATAAGATGCCCTTTACCCCAAATTGCCAATATAAAGAAATGAGATACTTATGTTAACATGACAATCTAAGGATGAGACGAGCTATGCAGCAATAAAGCAAATCTGGGACAGTAGTGCTGACTTGGGGATCTACCTTCTAGACACTGGGGTACAGAACAGCTCATGCTGGAGAAATATTTTTTCTGTAGGTTTCCATGCAGAATAAAAGATGGTACTTAAACATCAGTGCTGATCATGGGGCTCTGTCACATCTTCTCTAGATGGTAAAGATTCAGGTTTAATTTTATAATCAAATACTTAGGCCACACTCCAGGGTTGGTATAAGATAAAAATCTCAGAAAAAGGGACAGTTGAATGGCAAGCAGCTCTATTTTTCATTCTTTATCAACCCCTCTGTTCAAGATAAAAATTGTTTTTAAGGACATACACTGTCATTAGTGAGAGCACATGTACAGAAAATTTTAGAAAAGAAGACAGCACATATTTCTCTTGTTATAAGATAAAACTTAAAAAATGTCAGAAATTTTTACTGCAATGAAGCAATATTTTTTATCATTCCAGTAGCTCCACACATCTGCTGTCCTGCTTATGTAACACTCTTATAATCTTGATATCAGAGATCTTACTCTTGTTCTGGTGTTTTGCCCACACCCTGAAGGGATGAAGTGCTCTTGCTAGAAATTAAAAGAATTTTAAGCAATTATAATTACAAAATATTTTAATTAATGGTATGATTCTGATACTTCTGTATGTCTTCAGCTCCCACTCAATGGTTATATTGATTTAACAGCTGTATGTCACTGTATTGTGTACTCAAAATTAACATACAGAGAGCACTGATGTTTGAAGTACAGATGAAAAAGAAAGCTGTGATCTTCACTCTATGAAAATCCATTATTATCAATGCAGAATTGTGAACTGATAGACCTTTTGTCATAGAAATTATTAGTAATGTAAAATCAGAAAATCACAGAATGGTTTGGGCTGGAAGGGACCTTTAAAGATCAGCTTGTGCCAACAACCTGCCATGGACAGAGACACCTTCCATTAGAAATACATTCACCAATTCTTCTATATCGGCATTCTAAAAAGAATTAATTTAATCGCTGGTAATGTCCATTTCAAATTATTTTTCTACTGTTATTGGAACTTTCTCTACAGTGTTGTTTATGGGAATACAGGATAATTATCAGAATCATCTGCATTTTGATCCAGTCAGAAAACAAGCAAAAGCATATTGCTCTTGTAACTGATCACAGCTATGAAAATCTACTTACTAGGCAGTGAATTAGTCAAGAGTGTATTACAAAGGGAATTGGTTGAAGGAAGCTGAATGACTGCATTGGTCTGCATTTCTTTTAGTTAAGTTTATTTTTGGAAACATTCTGGGAGCAGAACAAAAAGGTAAAGCTGATGATATTACTGCGTGAAAGGCTGTGCTGCTCACTCAGGACAGGAAAGTAGTTATTTCTCTCTTCACATATTCCCTTCTGTGGCACTGGGTACACACATGGTTTTTCCTTTTTTAAAAACCAGAATAAGTAATTCTCTTTTAATTGGCTTTACGTATGTGCACAAAAGTTAAATGACTTAGCATTTGTAGAGTGTTACCCTAACTTCTCAGTATCATTATTTGGCTTTAATTCCAATTTTGTATGAAGCTCAGGGAAGCTTGTACTACATCTCAGAAGTTTCTTCCATTATATAAATCAAAAATTCACTATTACATGATAATAAAAGAGAGATGGCTAACTTCACTAGTATAGCTGAAATGAACCCAAGCTATGGCTGACAAAAGCATTTGGTCCTTTTTAAATATATACACACACCCCCCTCCCCCCCAACAGATTTTACCTACCTGTCAGATTGCTGTAGAATTATTTTAAGAACTTTGATTTAAACCGGGTTTTTTTGATTCAGTTATCACCATTTAGACCTGCCTGTGTGCCTTCAAAAATGCATCTTTGGACTTTTTCTTGCCAAATGAAATACCTGAAGTGTTTGTGAAATTTTGGCCCTAAGTAAGTTGTTGAGCAGAATCTAAGCACATGTTTAAGTTAATTTGTTGTAAATACTCTTGCCAACTGACCTGTTGGCAAGAATGTTTCACCAAAAGGGAAAAAATAAAAGCAAATTTCTATTTCTTCATTTCATTAGAAATCTGATTGAAAAAGCTGCACTGATTTAAATGAGAAACAGAGAATGAATATTATAAGCTACTTCATCCAATCCAAACAATTACGAGACCAAATTGCAAATATCAGGTTTTCCAAATGAGCAATTCAGACTGAATTCAGGCTGAAATACATTGGCAAGTCTTGTAACTTCAAAGAGTGTAAAATCATGGGAACTGATGTGGCCTTTCTAATTGGGCATGTGTGCATCCCTCATCCATAGCAGAGCACATCAAACTGCTAGACAGTCAAAAAACATCCTGGAGAGGCAGCAAAGTATCTATTACATCTTCACTCATGCTAGTGAACTGCCCCATTTGGAAGTCTGCATCCACCCCAGCTCTCCAAGTCCAGAAAAACATTCTACACTTCTGACCAGCTTTTCCCCAACTATTTGCTTTCACACAGAAAACAGAAATATATTTGAAAATTATACAGTTTTCTGCAAAAAGCTTATCACGTTCCATATAGAAGATCCTCTACTATTGCAGCATTTTTCAGACATCTGCAGCCCAGGGATAAGAAATCCAAACAGGTATAAGAAGTAATATCTTTAGACCCGAGTGCTCAATTTTAGTCCAGCTGGTGTTGTCACAAATACCAACAAAAGCCTTCTGATTTCTGCCATCATTTACCGTTACTAGATAACTTTCTTCTACTCTAAAAGGACAAAAGCATTAAATTCAAAGAGAAACTGAATCAAGTTTAAAAGTGATTGGGTGAAGTTTAGTAGCAGTTTTTACATTGCTTTTTCCTTGACTCAGTCCTGCAGCCTCTAATCATTAGCTGGACAGCTATGCTATGTGATTAATTTATTTAGGTGTTACTGTGATGCACAAATGTATATACTGAAAAGAACTACAGTATTGCTTTGCAGTAAGTAATAACCACGTTCCAGTAAGTGATTCAGTGCCAGAGTCTTTAGAAATGCGATCTTATGCAGCTTAATTAAAATGAAGTGCCCCTTTCAAGGTATTTGCTCTAATTCTGACTGAAAAAGTCCACTATGTGCTACTGGAGTTGGAAAAAGTGGTAAAGCAGTTTCTGCAAAGACTTGTTTTGATAAATATGAGTTCAAGAATAAAGCTATTTTGGGACATTGCTATGTCTGCAGCAAGACAACAATTTACTGAATGGAAAGTGTTGCACACCAAGAGAGAGTGGAAAGAAAACTCTTCACTTGCCAAAGCTGAAAGAAAACAAATTCTAACAAATGCTGTTCACTTGTCTGGAGACATGATTTTACTCCTTGACTTTGCTCAGTGGCACAGAAACTCAATGATTAGAAAATACATGAGCTAGCATCTTGACCTGGAATATTTCCACCCCTTCAGTAATGGTTTCCTTGCTGTTTATTTCTGGGGAAAACGGGGAAAACAACAAGCAGAATGGATAGAATGGGATCCAAAGCCTCTTGAGTTTAGTGAGAGTCTATTCATTGCTGGCTGTGGACACCAGCTCAGACCCCAGACTGGTGATACCTACAGGTTCCTCTGCTGGGTGTTTGTCAGTGACAAAATCTGACACTCCCATGACACTGTAGGGGGCCGGGGGAACAAAGTTAGCACAGGAATGTCTGCATCCCGTTAAATCCACATCCACTCAACATAAAATGAAGGCTCCTAATGATGATGACTGATGGAATAGGCACTCCCACTGCCTGACAGATCCAGAGTGAAAAGGGACAGAACTCAGGTTGTAAGTTACTGGCTCAGGGTAAGCAGAGGACTTGGCCCTCAGCAGCAGTGCCCTGCTCCTCAATCCTTTGGCTCAGCTCATTGGCAATTTCTCTTCTTATTAGTTAAGCATGACAGAAGAGCCCGTGTTTGAAGGAATATGTAATCTGAAATGTGTATTTAGATAAACCCTGGTCAGAAGATATGCTCACAGCCTGGCTTTCATTCAGCCTACATGTCAGTCTGCTCTGACATGTCCCCAGCACTAGTTCATCCTCCTCCAAGCTTGCAATTGAAAAAAAAAAAAAAAAAGGCAAGAAAAGATAGTGGCTAAAAAATAAATCTAAATAATCTTTCCCCATAGTTCATACTTTGAGACCTCAATTCAAATCATCACTACAAACTGAAAAGCATCTGGAAACCCATGGCCTCAAAAGCACAGCCATTGGCTACCATGCAAAGGTTGTTTTCCAGCTCTCAAGCCCTGTTTGAATTTCAGGCTTCTCTTGTGTAGCAAGAATCTATTGGCTCTGGAAGAGCTGAGAGGAAGCAGCCATGGTCCCCCGCTTTTGTCGTGGTCTTTTTCCATAGGAGAGAGACAACAGTCTCCACGGGTCATGCAAGGGTCCTCTGATTTCAGGAAAGCACGATCCTAGGGGACAGCATCAGCTAATTGAATTAAAAATAATTTCAAATTCTTGCACTGATTCATATAATATGTCTCTTACATAATGAAATTTTTGAGTGTTAAAGGAGTCTAGAGTGTCCTTTTTCCTTCTGACAAAATGTAACATTTTTGTTATCTGGCCCAGCCATACTCTGAGTTTAGTCCTGCATTGCACTAAGCATCTGATCTAGTGCAGCAGAGTACTGGTTGCAAGAGGCATCTCCTGGTGCTTTCACAGACACTGTCATTAGTCTCTGCTCTTCAGAAGTGGAGACGAACTCTTCAAAACAATTCAGAGGAGACACTGAAGAACGTGTCTGTTCTTCCTACTTATGGAAAAGTGGAATTCATTTTGTTTTGGCGATATCAACAAGCAGGTTCACCTTCCTCCAGCAAATATAAAAGATTCTTTTGTACACAGAACTTACATTGGGCTATTATTTCCGGGACAGAGTCCATTCTCCAAATTGTATGCACTGGGGGTTGTGTAACTTCACCAGCACTGGCAGCAGCAGGAGCCCTTGTGAGGATTAATTCCAGCAGGTGTTTCTATATTTTACTGTGCTGGTACCAGAGTGCTCAGCTGGGATTTGGCTGGGGTACCCAGGCTAGACTGCCTCACATGTGATCTCTTTCTTCCATGGTCTTATCTACTGGCCATCACCACAGTCCGGGAAAAGCCTTGCATTTATTTATCTGTCATGCCTGAAAGTTCCATTTGTTCTGTTATTTGGAAAAATGGGAACTTCTACTAAAGCCATCTTCACTTTCCTCAAAATACTTTTTATTCTTTTCTTGTAAGAGAAACACTTGCATCTGTATATTTAATTCACATTTTGTCATGTAAGTGACAAGTTACAACCTTACTCCTAAAATAAAGCATCACCACGTGATTAGGTAGCCTGTCTCTACCCTTCAAGGAGGTCAAACTCTATTTTCACAAAGGATCATAAATGGTAAGGCTGAGAAGCACATACAGCACTGGGCAGGGAACAAAGTGAGATGATGAGAATTGTACAGATTATAAACCTGCTGATTAAGGAGATTAATAGGAAAGTAAACTGGCAGCTTGATAGGGATCAGGTAATTACCATGGAGGCCTTGCGGAGGCTGAGGCGGTCGGAGCGAGCTCTGAAATAGGCTTCATCAAAGGACGTGTGGCTGCCCTTCAGCTTCTCCGACAGGTTCCGGTAGAGCCTCTTGGCAGCGCTGGGGGATGATGGCATGCTGTGCTTTTTGTTCTGCAGGAGACTTAGGTTATGCATTTGCTGGGTCATTTTCAGCCAGGGGTTTCTAGAAGGAAAACAGCAGCCATTTAGTGAGGTTTTGCTACACCACCATCACTGATCAGAAGTGTGTCACTGAAACACACCGTGCGAGGCTGCTGTGGCCAAAATCACTGTCACACATGGCTTCTGGACACATGGACACACGTTTTGGGCTTTTTCAATGGCAAATTGCTCTTTATGGAATTAGAGCCATGGATATCTATGAAGACAGAGAATTAAAGATGGAAAAATAAAACAGACCACCCCAGAATTATTTGCTAATTTGTATAAGGAGGAAGGGTTTCAATTGATAAGGGAAGCAACTTTTTGACAGAGTGAGTTCTGGTAATACAGGTGTCGGAAAAAATGACACCCAAAAGTAAATGTTGCTGTGGACAGTTTCATACTGAGTGGCTCCTTCCTCAGGTAGTGGGCAGGCACTGGTTTTGTCTATATATTGTATCACCTTATCCTGCTCTGTGTTTGCCCTGTCCATTTAGAGTACAAACCCTTCCAAGCGGGACTGCTGCCTCTCTCTGACTGCTTCACCTAATTGGATTTACATATTATGTCATAATTAAACAATACTTTCTATGCTCTATCATCACAGCAATTTTTCTGTATTAGGAAAAATTGAATTAATATTTAACTCTGGAATTACGTTATGTGGGAATAATTTTGCCCTTCTGAAGGGAAGATAAGAATCAGATTTGACCCAACTGCAGGCATAGGAAGCTATCCTCATGGATTTCTAAGTGAAAAGGTGACAAAAATGCACCATTTCTTCACACTTCCTTTTTCCCTGACAAGAATGTGTACACATCTCTAAGGCAGAATGTCTCTCTAGGAGACTTCACAGTTGTAACAGTAAACCTGGCTAGCCTTTCAGACTATCTTTTCTGGAAATAATCTTTAGGTTTTTTTGTACTATGATACAAATTCTTTCTGTTCTCATGGTCTCAGCCTTCTTTTAAGCAAATTGGATGGCAGGACCAGATTTTAATGACTATTTCCAGTAAAAGCATTCTTTACGAAACACTCACCCTGCTGTTGAGGCTGGTTTTGGCAGGTATTTGTCCTTAAGATTAAAGACGCCACCCAGGTCTACTAAGCTTTCTACATCTTCCATTCTCAATGCACACTGTGGTGAGCAGACATCCTGAGCATAAAAGTATCTTATTACAAATAATTTCACATATTCTCCATGCTCCTGGGTTATTGAAGAGAGACCAAGTCTCTGAATGAAGAGAGAGAGAGTCAACACAATTGTCATATGTGATGAAAAGGCTGTTACATTAGAACAACAGTGTGTGCAATCAGAAGGGAATTATGTGAGCTGCATCACTGAAATGAATGTGCAAGTGTGGAGATGATCAGCAGCTCTCTGGGACTCAGGAGGCAGCAACACTGCAAAGATTTTTGATTGATTTTCTCTGAGTTTATAGAGTAAACTGATTATCCACCTTCCACTTTTCTATGTTACTAGTATTTTAAAGAAACTCAGCAATTTTCCAAATTTAATAATAATTTCTCAGTTACTTAGAGTAACACTTCCAGTTTCTGTTAGTACATAGTGCTACAGATTGTCCCACATAAATTTTTCCTCTTACCTCTGTTCTCAAGAGTTTCTTCTTTTCATCAATAAAGTATGGGTCAAAACACAGACCCAAATAGTAAGTAAAACTAGGCCAGTAAGTGCTATAGGCATGTTGGTAGAGGAAGTTTCAATTTCTCAAAATAACTTGATTCCAAGACTACAAGTTTCGAATACCAAATACCACACAGTTAACAGTGAACTCAGGACAGAAAGAACAGTTTGCATTTGCCACACGAACCTAACCACCCTCAAGATGAGGGCAAAGAAGAATAGACCCAACCAATTCTTAATTCGAAGGCAACTCAGCACACTCACTGTGTCTGCTTTGGGATTATGGCTTTTTATTTGAAAAGCAACAGGCTCAGCATATCTGAGTGGCACAGGAGAGGTTACAAGCTTCATGAAGCCAATGTGGGAATTTACTGAGGAGCTGTGTAGATACTTGATAAGTTTACATTAAAAAAATTAGGAACATCTACTTAGTAGGACTTCTACCTATTGTGGTATTATTAAACAAAACAAGAATGCCTGGTATTAAAGATAACAAAGCTTATGCCTCTGTCAGTGTTCTCTAGGCTGATAAAGTCCTCCCTCTGTCTCACTAGACCAAACTACCTGCTTGCTGACTTTAATACTCTCAAGGATTTAAATAATTACCAAAAAAAGGTATTTTGCCAGCCTGACTCCCCAAAAGCCCTATCTATTCTCCAGCCTTCACTAATGCATGAAGTGTATTTGTCTCCATCTCCTTAAACTCAGTTGCCCCGATGTTTGTCACAGAATCTCTTCAAAGTCATCAAGTTCAAGCTTTTCTTGAGAAGCAGAGAAGTTTCAAGAATCCCAAATTTTTACAGAGAACAACTTGACAGCAGCATTTTCTTTTATAAGAAAATACTAACCTGAGCAAGTAAAGGAGAAGCACCTGTCAGTTTTTGGACAGTTTTCCAGGAAATCTGAGTCTTTGGGAGAAGTGTTCTAGTGACACCTCTCCCAATCCAGATTCAAAACTCAGGTAGTTGGCAGGGCTGTTTTCTCTGTTCCAATGTGTACACTGTAAAAAGAAACTGGAGTCTCTAAGTATGTTACAGCATTCTAGAATGCTGGTGTAGGCTTTGAACCAAAGCAAATTTATGCATCACTGGGGTGCTAATCTGTGTCACCAACCCAGAAAAGTCTCAGAGCAGTTAAGTAACAAGTCTGTTTCCCATGGCATGGGTTAAAGTTCTCATGGACTGTGACTAAACATAGTTTGACTCCAGATATTACAGTTCCTTGGAGTTGCTGGAGCCCTTCCCACCCTGATCTGGTCAATGAACCACCTAAACAATGACTTCCAAGGATGGTAACTGCAGTGTGCTCTTGTCAACATGGACACTTTGTCAGTAAAGAGCCAGAGCAGATCCCACCCAAGTCTGACACTGATGGAAGAAGAGAACAGAATCTTTTATAATGCCATCAATGTTTCTACAAAGTCAAGAGCAGGTGAATCTATAGAGAAGCTAAGTAAACACTCTTGAAAGTGCAGCTATTCAACAATAAAACAGATGGCATCTTTGCTATCCACACAGAATTGGTGAATCACAAATGACTTGAAACACAGACATGTTCCCTGTTTGCTCACCATCAATATCCCAAACAAGCTCAGGGAATTAATGTGGAACAATAAAGCAATAGCTGGAATGACATGATGCAAACGAGCTGCATTTTTTCACCAGTGTACTGAAACAGTAAGGTGTAAAATGCTACTGCAGATGATCATACTTAACATCCTTCCTAGTCACACACAAGGTATGAAATGAAAAAAAAAAGAAAAAAAAGGCAAGTTGCGTATTCTGGAAAACTTTCTGGAAATGGGATCTTATTAGGCTGAAGAAATTACTCACAGTAGAGCAATGGGAATGAGATTGGGCAAAATCATGGGTAAAAATCATAATACGAAATAAGAAAAAGAGTTCGATTCACATGATTCTGTGATGGAAAGCACAGGGGTTTTTGGATGTTGGCACTTTTTTCATTTCCTGAAAGAAGTTTTAGGCTCCTTCTAAAAGTTATTATTTTGATTTCTTCTACAACCATATCCTTGCCTCAACAATCAGGTGAAGACCTGAAATGTGCATTGTCTTGATTGAAACAACAAATCCCCCAGCTGAAATGCACTTAGCCTAAGGATATATCATTGTCAGAACTAAAATTGTTACAGCACATTGAAGACTAATAATTTAGAAAAAGGAGATGTGCAGAACAGACCCATTTGAGATTTTCACCTATGGAAGCCTCTGCACAAAGCTGACATTGGTCAGGATGACATAAGAACATCTCCATATGGTTTGGAGTAGCCCTGTGTGATCTAACTTGCATCCCCACAGCAAGGTGAGCACTGCAATAGGCAGCACAGTACCAGGTTTTACTGAGAAGGGCAGGACTAGACAAAATAACAACAGCAGCTCCCCTTACAACCAGTGATAATTAGCAGCAGTTTGTATTTCCAAGAATTAAAGAATGCAATCTTGCAGCAGATCTCTGGGGAAACAGTTACTGCCCTACCCTGGAAATACCCCTCAAACCAGTCTGTGTGACTGTCACTGTGCTACAGCATGAACCAAACCAGGGACCAAGGTCTCCCAAAACACATTTCATGCTGCACATCCTGCAGCTTCATCTTTGTGATCAGATGTCTACTTGCACCTAAGCACTGCAGTAACCATTTTATTCCCCATCACCAGGGTCCTTTAAAAGCCAAATTCAAATACAAATGAATATAAAATAGTTACCTTTATAAAAGCTTAATGTTTTTTCCTTTCTAACTGTCAAATCTTGACCTAATATTCATGTCTCTTAAAAACATATTGCAGAGAAAGAAAAATAAATACCTAAATTATAGAACACTCTCTGTTGTCTGTGGCACATATATGCTACACTCTATAGACAGGTGCACTGGTAGGGCACAGCATAGCTGTAAAAGCATTCTCTTAGGATTTTAGGAAAACACAACAGCAGAGAAACCACTCAACGCTCTATGTTTATGAATCAATCTTACACTTGAAACTAATAATTAAGAATATATGCATTAAAGTGTTAAATTTGACTTACCAGCTTAGGATATCCAAGGCAAAACGTGAACAAGTTGCTGGTAATTGTCCACTGTCTTCCTTCAGTGAATCACATTAGCTTTGCTGTCTCTGCTGGCTCAGCCTCTGGGCAGAATGAGTAAATCTCTTCCTTACACTGCATGAATGATCAGATATGAAAAAGCCTATTACTAGTAATTACTGAAGTCCAAGATTGCTGCTAAAGCCTCAGAGCCAAACAGTATTTAAAGCAAGTAGTGTTGTATCACAGGTAGAATGTTTGGTTCCTCAACTCTGCCCCAGTTACCTGTGCAGCTGTAGGAGTGACTAACATGTGAAGCCTCCATGTGAGAGATGCCACGACTTCTTTGTGCTTTTAGCTGTTGTAGCCTTTAAAATTGATCAGCAGCACAGTGTGCAAATAGAAAAAATAATTACAGCCAGAGTAAACAAAACTGTGATTGTAATTAATTTGCCATGAAGTATGAGCAAAAAGAAATTAATGCAGCCATCCTCAAGCAGCTGGTTTTATGCTAAAACAGTAAAAGGAGGGGGGGGGAAATTCACAGTGCAGTAGTGCTTGTTGCATGTGATGTATTGTTTCTTCTTTCTCCAAGCAAGCTACCACTACAGCTGTCTGCAATCATAGCAACAAAAGCAGCAACCATAGCTGTGGGACATCTGCAACATCATTGGAAAGCTCCCAGCCTGAACAGGTTAAGCCTCAAAAAGATTATTAAATGGATAACAAAAACACACTCTACGGATGTTTCAGCTAAAGCAGATCCTGTAATGTCTGCATTTGGAGCTTCCAAAATAGTAGAACAGTGATATTTCAAAATCTTTATTTTTTTTTACTGTTGGGCAAAAAAAAAAAGCAAATGCTGGAACACACAGAAACCCACAAAAATGTTACAAAGTCAAATATGAAATATTTGAAATACCCATACACAGAATTCTAAAAACAGTGAAGGTGAGAATCAAAGATAAACAACAATCTAGAAAATTGTTATCTTTCTAGACAGTCCACTGGGTTAAATTCATGCAAATTCAATGCTCCAGTGCAACATCTGATAATAGAAAAGAACCAAAACACACCAGTTCCTGGGTCTGTCATAGCCAGTGACCATTAATATCTACAGAAAAAGTATTTTTGATTGCTTTTAAGGAGATACCAGAGCTACTCTTACAATCTGCTGAAATTTTTTCCCTGGATTTTTTCAGACATGATGCTTGATTTTTGGAAAATGTTGGAAACATCCCAAAATCTGTTGATCAGCCTGATTCTCCCACACTTCAAATCTCAGCTAAGGATGCTGTGCCTCATACCCAAGTGCATCCGTTTGCTCAAGTAGCTGAAGCTAAAATGTAGTCCTGGGCCTGATGTTTGTATGTCATGGAACATGAAGTTAATCTGTATTTTTTAAATCAATCTGGATATGGATCAACCCATTCTTTGGGGGGTTTTCCACAGGCACACATGCATGCCTATACACATGTGTGTAAACATGCACACAGATGTATTTCCAGGGCATAATGAGAATATCAAATGCAAATAGTTACATGCTTTGCTGCAGCAGAGAATTGCAAAGTGCTATTACGATATCCTATGCACGACATTCCTTCTCCTGTTCCATGAAAATCACAGGCCATCTGTATACAGGATTCCCTCTTTTGTTCAGCTCCTTCCAAGGATCATTAGCAGAGAGCTGACTGAGGTCACTGCTCCTTGCCAACAGAAGGAAATTGGAAATCTTTCGAAAACCACCGAATACCTCTTTACCACTGAGATACTATCTGGAAATAAGCATGCTGAAAATCTGAAATGTCTAAGTCAGTTAAAAATAAATGTAAGCCTAAGAATTCCATTTTCAGTGGTGTGTTAAATAGGGATGATCCTTCTGAGTCAAAATCCCCAATTAAGGTTTTTTTGGTCTGTACAGACCTCATCTAAGGAACTCACTTGTAAAGGAATTCTCAATTTCCAGCTGTTTTCAAGAGGAAAATCTAAAGTGAGTTTGCAGAAATTAGTCTATTCTTAAACATTTTCTAGCAATTTCTCATTGTGGTTCAATACCTCTTCTCTCTTCCTCTTTCTCCCTTCAGCTTGGTGGAAAGCAGCCCTTTTACAATTGCCTTTTCAAATATTTAAATGCTTAGGCCTTTTGCTACCCAAACGGTATTTAGTAGATAGTAAAAGTCAGGAATTTTTCTTGCCCAAGCCTAGTTCTGTGAAATACAATTAGTTTTTTTGTATCAAGTAAATACATTTATAATCTTCTTGACCTATTCATTAACTTGCTCAAAAGCCTGAAGACACAAAACAATGCTCAGTAAGGTAAAAGAAGTAATCATACATTTAGCAAATGATAAAAAATGAAATTATTAAAAATTATTACAGAATGTTTGTAAATAAGCGTGAGAGGCACCTACACCCACTTCTGGAAATGAAGAAGACTAAAAGACCTACAGAAACAACCCCCTGGGTTTATGATAAAACACGTGGAAGCAGATCCTTTAGTCTGGTCTCCTGCAGAAACCTGCCCATCCTCAGCCTTTGATGCTTCCATTAGAGGACAGAGAAGTCATCCAGTTATTATTGCACTTGCATTCCACTCTTCAGAGTTGCACAGAGTATTTTGCTGGCTGTACTTACACTGTTGACTTAACCTATTGCGACAGGTTTTCCTTCCATGATTGATGAGTCTGAAAGTTCCCTACATGCAGCACACAACGAGAGCTGATCCCACAAGCTTCTATTGTTCTTACTGCTGCTAAAGCTGCACATTTTTGTGAAGATGTACATTTAGTGGTACATTTTGTTTAAAGAGGCCACCCAAATTGGCGGTTTCATTGACAGTCACCCAAACCTTCACCCTGTGCTGTTCTCAGCTTTGCACTCCACAGGTGTTTTTAGCTTTATGTTGGCCATTAACTACATTTAGCGAATTCTGTTTGTTCCTCCCGGACACTGGGACATTTAATGATGAGGGAGGGAGGCGAGGGATGAGGAGTGCTGTGTAAGGTCTCGGGCTTTCGCGTCCTCCATCCATCGATAGGTGGCAGCGTCCACCCAGTTCTCCAACATCCTGGAATGGTCCCTGGAGCGGCGGCCACACAGGGACCGCCTTGTCCCCAGGACGCGAGGTCCTTGCAGACGGCGTTCCAGTAGGTAGCACGTCCTCCATCCCCAAAAACCAGCGTTCCCGTGTTTTATATTGCATGCGCCGTGCTTGTGAACAACATTTGGTTTTTCCCACTAGAATCAGGGTGGGAAGTTTGGAGCGAAGAAACTCACATGGAGCCCGACTTTACTTGCAAATAAGTCAATAGCAAAGCTGTTGCCATCATAAGAGACAAAGCTGTATTTTACACTGTTCATAATCACACTAAAAGAACAAATATTGCTCAAATATCAGCTCTCCGTCTGCTGTCGGAGCAACGGAGCTGGGCAGATTGGATACCTGGGAATGGGATCTCCACCCCCCTCCCAAAGTAACGTGGTCAGGCTAACTCTGGCATCTGTGTGCAGTCTCATTTTTAAAATCCATTACTAGAAACGTAGTTAAAGAGATTCTTCTCCTTGAAACAAAATAATGGTGTGGGGTTTTTTTCATACAGTCAAAAGTATTCAGTGGGAAAGGTAAAATAAAAACAAAACTACTCCCCCAAACAACCGTATAAAAGCATATCTTTCTTTGTCCCCACACTCATTCTTTCTTGCACATTTTTATACATATAAGGTACTGTAGTAAATTCCAACTCTGGTTTTGGCAATTCCTGCCTCTCTGGCTCCTTGTTTACCTATCATCTTTCACACATACCCCCTTGCCAATTTGTTAATTTTCTGTCCTATTCCCTGGTTTCTTGTGTTTCTTCAAGGACATTGATCTGAGTCTTACTGTTTCACTAGTTACTTTAGCCAATGTACTTGATCCAAATCCACAGCAAATAGCCTATTATCCACAGAGACACAGAAGTATTCAGTATGCTTATAAAAAAGACAATTATTTCCCAGTTCATCAGTCACAGACGTGATCAAACTTGAAAAATTCTGAAATTGTGAGTGAAGAAAAAATAATTGCATTTGGACTAAGTTTAGCAAAGAATTTTCCCAAGTGTTCTGAAATATTTGAGGCACCCGTGGTGTAAGTGAGCAAATGGAACTGGGCTTGGCAGCCCTGGCTCCCCCAGGCTTCCTCTGTAGCCACGGCTCCCAACCCACGGTTCTGTCAGCCCAGCCTGGAATCCGGCACACCCAGGCTCTGCTGCAGGGCTGAAGTTGGCAGATGCACCAGTGCCTGGGGCTTACAGACTCCCACTTCCCGAGGACGGATGCAGGGGGGAATTCTCCATCTTTGTGGCAGCTATGGACTTGGGGCTTGTATTTCACAATATAATTTTAGATGAACTAGCAGAAACTCAGAACTGTTTGGTCAGAATTCCTTAAAGATGGCATGTCTTTCATACAGACACAGTGGCTTTTTTAACCCTGATAGTCTTTTTACTTGGAAAATTCCTGAGAATAATAATACCTGGCTGCAGTGGAATAGGATCAGGCCTGGGCTGCCAGAGCCACAAAACTACTGAGTCATTTGGGATCTTTTGGAGTGTTAGTTAGGGTAAACAGAAATAAAATAATATAACAAGGCCATCAGATCCTCAAAGCCCTTCCTGTTTGAATCAAGGAATCAAAGAGCAGCTGCTGTTACCTATCAAGAGGCGTGCTTGATGGGAATGCTGCTCTACTGCAAAACCAATGCTGAGCAGAGCTCTTTGCTGATGGTTCCTGCAGTTGTTCCCCAGATTAGGAAAAATCCCTAAATCTGTGCAAACACATCCTGCTTCAGGAAGCCTATAAAAGTACATAAGGCCATTGGACATGTCTGAAGATATTGCTGTTCCTCAGAAACAAATCACCCAGCTGAACGTCATGGGAATAATGAAGTTGTCAGCGACAACAGGCGGCTGTGATGTTTTGTCAGCCTCCTGTTGATTATGTTATCTAGTCAGACACTCCAGACAGAGATAATTTATGCCATGTATTGTTTAGCCATGACTACTCCCAGCTGCACTGCATTTAATTCAAGTTACAGCAGAACATTTTACAAACAGAAATTAACAGGCCTTTCATAGCTGGCAATTTCTAGATTAGGAAAGAATAAAGAAAAAACCAGAATGTAGTGGAGTTGAGCATGGAACAAAGCTGAACAGAGGCAGACACACACCATCCCAGAGAAGCACCTTCTTTTTTAAGCTAAAGACATTTTTAGACTTGTGACACAGTCTTTAAAAAGAACAAAAAGACCATATAGATATATAGATAGGTGTCATTGCAACTTTTGTATGGTTGCAGTAAGTAGCAGTGTACTTATTAATATAAGGCCTATTTCCAAGATTGATCACCCTTTTCTTCAAAACCTGCTGTATAAGAGCATCTATTATAAAGTACTACATGAGTGTCATTATTTTTCATACTGAATACAGGAACAACTTAGGTAACAGAAGAACAACTTCCTGCTGTTCTGTGATCCCCAAGCACTGTTTATTTCACTATAAATGCACAGTATTTCAGATACTCCTTAAAGAGAAGACTGTTTGCCCTGATAAAAGCAGAAGTCTGTTTATGGGCAATGATTTTAACATATTAAAAACAGACATTTAAAAAGAAACACATACACAAAACCAACAGCAACAACAAATCCCCCACCAAACAAACCACAAAAAACCCCAGAGTAAGGTACCATTTCAGGAAAACTTTGCTGCTGAGGACAAAGAGTGGGAAGAGAGGGGCTATTTTCAAAGGGTAACATTTACCTGGGGAGAATAATTTGTTCAGATCCTGATGGAGACAGATTGTTCTAGACAAGAACAATTCAAACTAAGAGCTCATTTGTCTGCATTATCGGAGGAAGAGCCACAAAGAGATCTGTCTCCCAGCTTTTGTGAATAGCCCTATAGGTTATCTTTGCAATAGGGAAGCATCCCCCTGCCTGGCTGTGAGCATTTTCCAAGGGCTGGAATTCATACTGCAGTCATTTGGTCTTTTGTGGCTGTTCATTTACATTTGAGTTTAAATGAAAATAACTCTGAGGAATTCCAAACCAATGTCTCACAAGGAGCAATGCAAAGTCCTAAACAGAATAGAAGTGATTGCTGTGAAGTAATTCTAGATTTGCCAGTGGCACTCTTTTTCACAATGGGTTCAAATGAACATTTAAACATTCATTTTTTGCTGAGCAGTTATGATAGCTTCAAATAATGAAGATCCAAGGTTTACTGCAGAGGCAGTGCACATGGACATAACAGTTTTTATTGAAACCTTTTTATAATTTAGACAGACAAGGACATATGATTGTTTATCTTTTACAAGGGGTGTGGGGCACAGCAAAATCAGTGCCAAAATTCAAAATGTGGGTTTGTTCTTTCCTCAAGTACAACATTTCAATAAAAGTGAAATTAAAAGGCAGGAAGTGCAACCAACTATTTCTGTTTAGAACATAGCAGATCTGTAAAATACTTTGCCAAAAATCATTCCTTTTATATTGTAGTGGAGGCTTTTAAAAACTGGAGTGGTGAGAATAGCAGTTCATGAAAATATCTTCTCATCACTTTTCTTAAGCTCTAAACCTGATGAATCTGTTTCCTTCCAGTTAGTCATGTCAGCCTCTCACTGAGCAATAAACATCAGTTCTTGGCCTTGCTGTGTGGCCATGAGTCCCATCCTCACCACACAAACAATATCAGAATACAAAGTGATAATTGCTCCCTAATGAGCACACACTTTTTGGATGGATTTAGTTCACAGCCTCTTTTCCCATTTCTCTCTCTTCATCACATCCAAACTAATGCATCAACCAACTCCAAAGGTGAGAAATTAATCTTAAATAAACTCCTACTTTTCATGGCTGGTTGCAGCATGCCTTACTCTGTTTTCCAACAGGTCAAAGAGAATCTGATTCAGACTATAAAATGGTTGGTTTTATCTCCCATATTCAAACTCTGACTTAGCAAAGTCCTTGGAAAACAGCCTTCAGGCCAATTCTTCAGGAGGGGTTGTGGTATAGGCTGAATCCTGACGTGTTAGCAAAAGTCTGTGAACTTCCATCCTGTTCATAGCCCCTCTGGGACATGCTTTACTCCTTCTCACCCACCCTCAAATCAGAAAGAACAATGCTGGTTAATCTTGGGGGAGGAGGTGCTTAGAGCACACAACAGGATTCTGGCAAGTGCCCAGATCCACTGTGGGTGGGAAAACCAAGGCCAGAGCTGGTTTAGTCTCAGGACCTTTTGTTCTTTAAATCATGGTAAAGCACTTGTTAGTCCTAGAATAGAGACATTGGCTGGGAAAACCTTTGAGATATCATGCTCACTTGCCCTAAAAGTTTCCTGTATCAAGAATGTTTGGTTATCAGATGTTCACTTATGCTTCTGTTACATGCAGCAAATTGAAAATACTAAAAATTAACTTCAAAAACTATAAAACCCCAACTCCCCAACAGCTTATTATCAATAACTACTACCTATATTTTATAAATTAGGTACTTCAAAAGTGTTTGTACATCACCATCCAGTTATTACATTCATTAGTGTTGTCACAGCTGACAGATGTGAAATATAATTTGCTGCTGTGTTAAAAGACTGAATATGGATTTGGAAATGAGGACTTGTGGTCCAATGAAACAACACTCTCTGCAGCCAGAACTGCTGATCTGATTTCATCTGAATTGTGTTAATAAATATTTGCAAAACCAGGCAGCTTAGGTGGCTTAATTAAGAAAACACTTGCTTTTCACCTTTAGTAATTAATTTCCTTCAGGGTCAGCATTTGGTGGTCTTACAGCTATTGCCCAAACTTCTACACACTTTGGGATGATTAATGATCTCTGTTCTGGAAAATTATGAGGTGCTATAAGGAAAAATTAACAGAATTCACACAATGTGAAACCTCTCCCTGAGTACCTTTTCTCTGCACTTTTTTCTTAAAAGGGGCATGGTCTGTATGAATGTGTGTCATAGAAAACTTGTAATGAGTACCCCACAAACCTGCACGGAATTCTCTCACGTGGTAATGCAGCCAGTCAGTCTCTGCTATAGGCAACATTGAGCCCAAGTGAAATCTTACAGATATTCTTACAGATAGTGCTGGCAGAGAATTACCCCTCAAATAGCACTGGTCAATGTGATACCTGAGCCTTGGGACCGAAAGAAATGTTCAGGGTTTTACTTCAGATGCTCTTGGTTTCAGCATCAACCATCCTCCCAAAAACACCCCCTCACACATACACACTAAGCACAAACACAAAAGTGTGCATATTTTTCACACCAATTTTAATATCTGTTTTGTGACTTCTTAAAAACAGGAAAATAATATGCTTTAGGTCATATTCTGCAGCATTTCACTCTATACAGGTCTTTTGAATGATTGCAACTGAGAATATATTTTGCCTCTTTGCAGACACCATTCTGGGAGAAGTCATTCTGAGCCTCTCTCCACTTTTCCAAACAGGCACAATTGCAACAGATTCCATACAACATCCAGTGTTCCTACTCAGCTGGAAATAAAGCCATGGATTTGCAAGGAGGTGGACAATAGTTTATTATATACAATCATCTAACAGAAAGTCTTGCGCTCCATTTTGGAATTGGAAGCACCTGATCTGTTCTCTTGCCTGTACTTTCTAATAAAACTGTGTAGTTTGGTTTTAATTAGGGGCCAAAATTAGTAAGAAGTTGAAAATTAGCCACTATCAGTATGCAGGGCGAATTTGTTGTCTGTCTTCATCTTTTATCTAAATTGGCTGAAAAACAGAAGGTTAATTTGGTTATTCCAGCTGCACTTGAGAAGAAGCAGAGTTAAACATGAGTCATTGGGTTTGTTCTAAGAATTGCTGGTGCAGATGGCTCTGTTGCCTGCTGCTCAATACAAATAAGGTGACTTTTCTTGAAAGAAATATTGAACTACAGAGAGGGAGAAAAAAAGCCAAGCTGGTATGAACAACTTCAACTTCGAATCATAGATAAAGAGGAACCATGAAAAAAATATAAGAAACAGACATTTTAAAATTTTAACAAAGCAGCTTTCAGTGACAGAGTAATCCTTTTTACAATATTCTGCCAGAAGACTAAGATACATTTCCACACTGACTTCAGTACAGAGATGGGTGTTTTCTACTGGAATTACTGCTCTAAGTACAAACACTCAAAATTTCCGTGGATTGCAAATAGACGGAACAGGAAAATGAAAGTAGGGAGAGTGTAGGGAGAGTTTATCTAATGGTTACTCAGTATACTTGTGAGAGAGCTGGAATTGGACATTAATATTGTTCCAGTGCCTATTTATCCCTCATGATATGGCTTAACAGAAATGTTGGAATTTTGTCCAATTTTGGCTCATTTGACTTTTATTTTACACCCTCCCCCCTTCAAGAAGTTACCATGGAACTGAATTTTCAAATTATTGACATGCTACATTGATACTTTTGTTTGAAAAGCCCACAGATTAGATTACATGACGTTAGAACAGAATAAAGCTGGTGGCCAGTGAATGATTCCATCATTTTTCTTTAAATGAGTCTATGTTGAAAGCCAGCTTAACACTAAGAAATGAATCTGTACTTCAGCAAAAGCTAGAGTATTAGTATTTTAGTATCATAGGAAAGTTTGATTACTGAGCCCATTGTTATATCACAGTTTCACAGTTTAAATACAACTGTGAGACTGTGATATCATTTTTTTATAATACAGTTCTTCAGATTTTCTGAAGAACACCCAGACACTCAAAAAAAATTGTTCAAAGAGGTGCAGTCCTTAAAGAATGATTTTTTAGAAGCATGAGAAATTCAAGACTAACTACCAGCCTCTCCTGAAAATAGGCATCTAAAACTGAATGCTCTGATATATCAGCACACAAGCTGTGCTGGGAGAATACGAAATGGGGAGACACACAAAAAGACAAGTGAAGCAGTTGTGTTTTCTAACACCAGAAGAAGCACAGATTCAAGCTTAATAGTACCAGTCCACCACCACAAAGATTGCATAGAATTCTCTCTATTTATACCAGAATTTAGCTTTTAAATATAAGTAGTAGAAAAACCTGATTTATAGAATTCCAAATAATTTTAATATGAGTTTAAAGAAATACTGTTGAAACCAGAAATTTTGGTCAGAATTTTTTCACAAACAATGAATGACAGAATGGCATTTTAATATGCAGCATTTTGTTCAGTAGGCTTTTGAGAATATTATAGAGAATACAACTGGTACTTTCGGCCAGAATCATTTATAGAGCCCTCATGAAAAATAAGGAGTTTAGGCTTAAAAGTACAATGAATCTTCTCTAATTTTACGTGAAATTCCACAGCTCCATGTAACATGATCTTCATTCCATAATGGGGACTTCAATTTTGTTAGCAAATAGTAACAACCCTTCTAAATTACTGCCCTTTTCCTATCTCCTACAGATCTGGTGGCTCAGATCCTAGGTTTGGTTAGGGACTATCTCCCAGTGGGTTACAGAGATGAAACCTCACTGCACATGAGAAACACCTACATTCATCTCCTTCTTCAACCCTAGATTCACCTATCCAAAACAAAATCACAACACAAACACCAGCCCTAACAAACCTTGGCAGTACCAAGCTACTGCTTTTCTGTGTTGTCAGTCAGCTGTCAATATGTAAAAGAAAACTATTTCTAAGTTCAGACAGTATTTCCAACTGTGCACATGGTGCTCACAGTAGATGACAGTGCAAGAATTAAATGTCACTTACATAACAGAAATACGTTGGAAACATGAAGTGGGAAATAAAGGAGTGATCACAATTATACAAGAAAATCCAATAGGATTGCAGTGGCAAACTTTGAATTTGCAGTGAAAATTGTCTTCCTGCAAGATATGTTTTTTTCAGTGCATGCTGCAAAGCAGAGTCAGTTCCTTTTAATTTACTTCATCTATCTGCCTAGACAAAACAGCAGCTGAACTGTATTTCCAAGCAAACAATTATATAAAACTAGGTGTCTTCCCAGAATTTTTCCTCTCCTTGAAAAGCAATGCAGAAAATTAAGGAATTACTGTACTAAGAATTAATACATCCATATGTGTCTATTTTAAAAAAAGCAACTGAGAGTTAGAATACATTAAAAAAGGAAATATTAGATACCCACAAGCAGTTTTCAGACATTATTAGAGAGCAGTTTCTGAAGTATAACTACCAGGTAAATAATTTTCTGTAAATAGCACTTTTGAGAAAACTGATTGCAGATGATTTCCAAATTAAAATAAAGGTGAAATTCACTGTAGCAATTGCTTCAAATTATACAACCAACTAATTATGAAGTAGTCTCTTTCAATATGAAATAATTAATACAGATGATTAGCATACACAGATGGGTGAGAAAATTAAGCTTATGAGTGAAATATGAAAGTAATGAAAATCTGAAAGTAATTACAATGGAATTTTCCCCCATTTTCTCACTATAAAGAGTATGTTATATAAGTTCTATATAAACTCATTTTCACCTCTGTCTCTGAGAAGACAAGCAGAACACTGCTATACAATATCAACTATTTCAAATAACACCAGATTTTACACTTTTGTTAATCCAGGAACAACTGGACAAGGAAATATAAAACCCCAAACTGTTTCTTTACAATTGACAGGTTATGATTAAAAAAGGTCAAAAAAGGACATTTGCATTATCTGTCTTGTTCTGAAAATAGTACTGTATTAAGAACAAATGATACAAAAATATAATCAAAAAACTTCCAGAAATGAGAAATGAATACAATCAGTCAAGGATCAGAAATTCCCATCCAAAGCTACTGAGCACTAACTACAAAAGGCCAGGCAATTTTGATTGGTTTAACTCTTTTGCTGGACAGCACAGAAGATGTGGAAGATTTTCTTAGCCACAGGCTGAACATTCTGCAACTTTTTGCTACTATCCACCATTCAACCGTCTTTGCTCTTTATTGGCACCTTGTATGAAATCTGAACAGCCAAGCAGAAAGTCTCTTTAACCTTCACTGATACCATCACAGCAGCTGTCAGAGAATCCAAATGTGGAGCATCCACCTATCACTTGTTTGGAAATAGATTATTTAAAAAAAAAAATCCTGAAACACATTTTCTTTAAAAATTTCAAAGGCTTAGCAATAGTGATTTCATAAGGGAAATCACTCTTGCATCCACAACTTCTTCTAAGATAAAGCTCAAGGCAGGAAGAGATGGTGAAAACTGAATCAGTACCAAAAGACAGACAAAGGATAGATTATACAGAAACCAAAATAGATGGTAGTTTAAGTTCAGTGATGAAAAAATTCCTTGTCTTACAAGTAGCCAGTCTTCGATAAATAATTCTCATCAGTTAAAACAGATACAATTTCAGTCAGTAGAAGAAAGCGAGGTGCTGTTTTAGTAAATCATTTTGAAAGTCCCTATAGATGCATATCTTGATCATTCAATGAGAAAACTTCAAAACAAATGGTGCAGGATGTGTTAAGACATCTTTAGAATGGATTTGTGACAGGATCTGGGAAAGGAAAACATACAGGGGACTTCTAAGAGCAACTTCTGAACATAGTTCTTCAATTACAGCAGCAGTTCAGAAACAGCTGAAAAAATAGGACACCTCTGTTAGGTGTACTCTGTGCCAGAGAAAATAGGAATCTTCTTTTCCAAAAGCTAAATGAAGCACAACTACACGGACTCTGCGTTACAATGAAGGCAACACTCTAATTTATTGGATCTTGAAAATATAAACAAACAATCTAGGATCTCTCCTTGATTGTGGGTATATATGTATTTAACTCAAACTTTTTGTCTTTCTGGAAAGCCTCCACACTCTCAGTCATTTAGATGAAGTATTATACAGGGAAGTATAAACAATACCAACTTATAGAAGAGTTGGATAAAGAGCTGTCCAGGAGATTTTAAGTAACAAAAAGGTAATTTATAATAAGAAATCTGTGTAACTGTTCAACTTGCAGCTTTCTGCTGCATTTCAGCAGCTGTTTATTACAATCTGAAGATGCTTCAATTATCACCTCTGTGCTGTCTGGTTATAACGCCATAGAAGAGAAGACTATACTCTTTCTTGAAAGTTGCATCAAGTTTCCTAAAGCAAATATTTAGATAACTGTTAGATTGTGTCACTCTCTCAGAAAACCAGGATCTTGATTTTCTCACTGTTTTGATGGTCATCCTTGTGACAATATTCCTGTGAAATACAGTCCTTCAGAGAGGGATTTGGGATAGACTGCTCTGGGAGCTCTTCCTTTTATTTATGCTTTCTACTGAAAGATCAGAAGCGTGGTGCATTCAGCAGGAGCTGTCAGTGCCTTCAACTCGTGCAAGCTATTATTCACAAAGCTGGCTGTCACCCAGAAAGACACTGCACTGTCAATTTGCAAGCAGGTTAAAGCAAAACAATTTAGAGATAACTTATACCCAGAAATTTATTGCTATGATGAAATTGCTTTCTCTCATTTGGAACTATAAAAAAGCATTTTTCAAAATTATAGGAAAACATTAAAAAGTCTTCTTTCACACTACCACTGACCATAAAAGTAGGAATTTGGAGGACTTGTGAAATAGTGGAATGATAGCTTGGATCAAGCTTCAAAGTGCTGGTTAATATCTCATTAACTTTGCTAGTGAAGGAATCAACCCTTTTTGATTGATGTCTTAATTATATCCTAAATAAACCATAACGTAGTAATTTCATAAGCACTGGTACATTTCCCTTCCCTCACAGCAGCAAAGAAAAACTGTTCTCTTACACATGTTCCTTACTCTGTAAATTAAAAGGGAAAAGATATTTGCTTGATAAAGGTAAGAGACACATCCATGATAAAATATACAAAATTATCAGCAGAAACATGTTCCACATAAATGGTGTCCTAAAGTAACCTTCTGTGAAGCTTGAATAACTGGGTGACATAGAACTGCTTCAAAGATGAGGTAACTGAACATATTTTTGATATGTTTTGATATGTTTGATAAAAAGTTTTTAGTGCAATTCCAAGCAAGTCTGCTAGATTATTAAACAGTGGATTTAATAGTTAACAGACACTCCTTTAAGTTTCTAATGTAGCTGAAATAACTTCCATCCTATAAAAAAAATTAATAGAATGAATCCTGCTTTAATCTACATTTTCAGGCTATTATTAAAGTTGTGCTTTTAATACTTCTTCTAGCTGCCTTCAGCCTGTAATGGCAAATAGTCCTATAGGCCCAGTACCACCAAATAGTGTGACGCTTTGCATACATTGAGGCTCACTGATTTCTCAGGCTAAATTATATTAAAGCACCTACACAGTCATTAAACCTCACGTTCCTTCCCCGGAGCCACTTCAGTAGTGACTGCAGGAAGAAACTGTTCTTTGATGACCTCCCTAGTGAATGAATAATTTTAGACTTTCCTTTATGATTACTCTTGTTTTGCCCACCCACTTACAGCATCAACTATAATAAGGCTATTTATGGTAACTACTACTAGATAAATTAAATCCACATTTGTGATTCACGTACACAAACGCGGCGCTCCACTCAACAGAGCAAAAACCTTTGTGCCTCGGGAGGGCACTGACTGATGTGTGACTGAGAAATGCAGTTCTGCCATTTTAATATGTCCCTCTACAACCTATTTTTGGGATTTTTGAGCCCCACAGCACATGGCATTAAGCAGCAGCAGCATCCACACAGCTGCTCTTTGGTATCAAGATCAATGAACCTGTCAAAATAATCAAAGATGCCCCCTTGGTTATGCAAAATACTGAGATTTATAAGCATGGATGTGACACCAGGATTCACAGTGCTGTCCTGGAGCCTGGTACAACTCCAGCCACATTCGTAGTAGCAGTCTTTTCACTGAATTTCATACCAGAATACATCTCCATTCGTTCAGGCCTCAAGAAGGCAGTCACTTCATTTAACACTGCTGGTGCTACTGGATTTATAAGGATGTGTTTTAAAAATATTGGGAAAAACTAGTTTGAGGTTACAAGTGGTACCTCAGAAAGTTCTTCTCTGAGTTGACAAACAATTGTTTAAAACAAGGGTAGTATTTCTGTCAGACTGGACTGACTCTGGTGTTGCAGTTAGATCACTAACCTGGTAAGAAGGAAGCTCAGTCCCTCCCCTCCACGCCACTCTGCAGCCTGTGAGTTTCTAGTTACTCCTTGATCTGCCTTTTTCAGAGAAGAAATGCAAGTATGGATTGGAAAATTACAAAAGCAATTTTCAATGGTCAAAGTTTCCAGTTCTCACAACCCTTAGTCAGAAATTCATCCCTAAGCCTCAGAAAATTAATAAAGTGTTGATGTAATTGTGTTTTGAGAAAATCTTCAATTTTTATAAAGATCTTTCAGTGAAAACAGTACAGTAAGAATACATAATTAACTCCTATTTAGTGTGATGTGAATGCACCATAATGACCACCTCCGCTTTGTGCATGAAACCAGATGAAAGAAACTCCACATAGGAAATAGAGAAGCTTGGAACATTCTGCAGTGTGCACAGTGGTTTGAAACAGAAAAAAAAAATGCTGCTGAAATCTTTACAGTATTAAGATGCGAATAATGAAGATAAACATATACTATGTGGTGAGTAATAAGCACAAAGCTTTAATATTTCTTCATGAGAAATCCTATGGAAGGTGAATAAACCCTTAGAGACCATTGTAGGAAGCCATATCATACCATTTGAGAAAGCTTTCTTTTATCCCAATAGCTGGCAATAAAGTATATGCATTTACAACAGATTTCTTTTTTTCCTTTTAATCTGCAGCTAACTGCAGTTTTAAAGCCTCTCATTTGTTTAACTACCAGGCTGAACAAGGAAAGTTGGCATTTAGAAAAAGAAAATAAATCAAAATCCAGTTAAATTTGGCACCTTCCTTGTTCGTTCTTCCCCAACAGTCCTGACTTATGAGTGGTTATTCTCCCTTCTCTTCAGATCCTTCTCTAAGCTCTCTCACCAGGATTTCAAAGTTAAATGATCAAATGTACAAGAGAGGCACCTAATTTCTCACAGGCACTTCTGAAAGCTCCTGACTAGGTCTACAGTGAACAATTTTCTTTCTCTCCCCCTGCCCCCACCTTTTTTTTTCTGGCCTTTGATCTTTAGAAAGCACAAATGCCATTACAGTGAATACAGTCATAGCCCACAGAGTCAATCCCTACTATTTACCTCTCCCCTCCCTGAGCCAGCCTCCAGCCCGGCCAGGCTGGTTCGGTTGGGCTCAGAGACAGCAGCAGGTATCACCAGCACTGTGACGAATGAGAATGCGTGTCAGGGGAGACTGTTCAAACAAACAGTTGGATGCTTGGGGACACAGACAGAAGACCTAAGATTTAGCTCTTTTTTTCTTTCTTTTCTTTTCATTTCTCCCTCTACCTTCAAAACAGAAGATTAAGTTTGCTGTGAACATGAGCTGATGAAAAGAATTCAAATAGTGCTTTGAATAGTGCCACTGGGAGCGTCACAGGAGAATTACAAATTGCTGCTGGAGACACCAGTCTCCCTTTACAGAAAGTTAACATAAAAGTACACATATCTTCTTTCTATAAGGTACTAACTTGTAAATTAACCTTTAATGGAGTATAAATGATGTCCTGAAAGAACTGCTTATGCAGCTATATTTATGATCTAGAAAATTGCAAATATTTACAAGATTATAGGTGTTAATGGTCTGTCAAAAATGTTTGTATATTGTACATACATTAAACCTCAGTTTAAGACCACCCTGCTATAAAGACCACCCCATTTCTTGTCCCATATAGAATTTCGCTTTGATTCCATATATTCCATTCCTAATTACGAGGCTAGGCCCCAGCATGCACCCAAACCATTTCAGACAGGGAACTGCTCCTCTATAGGATCCACTATGAAGGAGAACATGTTTTAGTCTCCGTTCCCAGATTCCCTGTGCAGCTCCCCAGCAGGCAGGATTATCTTTGTCATTCACCCTCAGTAAGAGACTGAAGAACGGCTCCTGACGCTCTCCAAGGGCAAAGCAGAGCTGGAGGGGGAGGCACACAGACTCAGGAGGACTGAGCAGCGTTTCACTGCCCTATGAGGGACCCCCCCCCCAGAATTCCTGCCTCAGTTTCCCCGCTGGGTACGCGCCAGTCGCGTTTTAGCGAAACGCCCTCAGCGCCACGGTGTCCTCCGCTACGGAACGGGTCTGCTGCTCCACACGGGCCAGCGAGAGGGGAAACAGCTAAAGCACAGCCAGCTGGCTGCTCTCTGCTCCGGGGTTTGTGCCGCTGTCCCCACAGCAGGTGGGCCCAGCCCTGCCTTTCATCCGGCGGGGAGAGCAGCGCCGTTCCCGTTCCCGGCCCTGCCGCCGCTCCCGCAGCCCTCCCGGCGCTCCGCCGCTGGCTCTTTTATCTCCCCACCTGCGTGCAGCTCGTTAATCACATCTGGGGCCGCACACCCAGCGCCTTCATACAATGCTCTCTCGCTCCACCGCAGCACAACTGCACCTTTTCATTTTCTACATTCAGGTCTCACGTCTGAGTTCTTTTTTTTCTTTTTTTCTTTTTCTTTTTCTTTTTCTTTTTCTTTTTTTTTCTTTTTCTTTTCATTCCTTCCTTCCTTCTTTCCTTTCTCTCTTTCTTTCTCTCTTTCTTTCCCTCTTTCCCTCTCCTTCCTTCTCTCTTTCTTTCTTTCCTTCTTTCCTTCCTTCTCTCTCTCTCTCTTTCTTTTTCTCACTATTGAAACTATAATTTTCCTTAAAACAATTTGTATTTGAGGTTTTCTACGAGTGCTACAGTGAAATAAAAAGAAAACATCCCCTCTTTGAGTTAATTCTATATTTGTCTCTGACTCAATTTTTGCTTTGTAAATAATTATTAATTTATCTTTTCTGGGCATAAGTTATAGCAACAATAATTTCAATACAAGCCAAAATGTATTTGCTACTCAAAGTGAGAGAATAACTTGTTCTCTGATCTATTACAGTTTCTTTTCTGAGCAATTGAGTAATTTTCTGTGTTAGAAATTTGATCCAAACTGCTGAATTGAAGTTTCTTTTTCTGAAAACATTGCAAAATAAAAAAACAGTTGGACCTTGTCAGTTGTGATAATGAAATTTCAGAAAGGTCAAAGTTTGAATTTTGAAAGAGGAAAGACCTTTTTTTGAAATATGCATAACTCAAAATGTTACAATTTCTAATACTTATTTTACAAACATCATTGAATTCACGCATAAATACAGCTGGGGAAAAATAAATACTTTGGGAACAAGTACTTGGGGCTCTGCCCAGCTTTTATTGCAACAGATTATTTTCTTTTGTAATTTATCATTTGCTGTACATTATCTTGCTCGATGACTGAAAAAAACCCAACTTTCTTCTTTAGGATAAAAAGTCAAAGGAAAACTTGAAAAGGCTCTGTCCTCCCTGACCTCATGCACATTTTTATTGATATCAAATTGCTCATATTTTTTTGCCTTGCCATTTTCATTTTTATACCTGCTGGGTCAGATCTTCAAATGATGTAAACTGGCATTGGCCTAATGGTTTCCATGAAAGTATCAGAGCTGAAGATCTGGCATTAATTATTGAGGATTGTCTGTTATCCAGTGAAATAATGTAAAAGCAGTTCCTCTCTGAGGTTGAAAGAGAGCATTCTGTAAGTTAAGTACAGAGATACAGCTTAAGAGAGGTGATTTTAGGGAAAATTAACTTCTGAGATTTTACACAGCTCTTCAAATGATTTAATTATTTTATGCCATACTCTGTGTCATGAGAATAACCAAAGTGAAGCTTTTCACAAATATGAAACATTTGATTTTCTCAAAAATACAAGATTTGTTTGGATAGCTCAATGAAATGATGCCATTTGGAATCTCATGTTGTTTAACACAGAATGAGCTGGCTTACATCAGCTTGGCTGCTAACAATTGGCGGAGCAAAAAACAAAGATTATATATAAGTTTTGGTTTTCAAGCACTGGTTTTTTTGGCAGGCATAACCAGACACATTACCAGGTTTCCAAATATTCCTCTCATTTTGAGTGCTTAGTTTTAATGAGCCTTCTTGCAGTCTTCTTCTAAGATTATTCAATCAAAAGAGCTTTTTATACAAGTACCTAGAAAAACTTCAGGATTTTAGTTTTATTAGGTTGTCTCTTGGTGTGGGGGATATCAGAAAGGAGAGATCCAAAGGCCAAGATCTCCCTCAGATAAATAAGAGGTTTTGTTACAGGCAAACACTGCACGTCACATTTTCTGTGCTTCCAAAGGGTATTTCCCAGTAAACCAAAGCATTATAAACTGTGTATTTATAACTTTACTGTAGAACAAACAAAACCACCACACCATGATAAGTCTGGGTCAACCAACATTGAAAGCACTACCATCAGCTTCCAAGGATGAACACAACGACCTGAGATGCCTCCTAATTTTCTCTGACCATCAGGGCACTGAACTGGAAATGTATACATTTCCATTAATATAATTTGGTTTTTTGCTGCCAATACTCCCACTGGAAGAGCCTTTTCCACCAGCAGATGGTCACGTCATGATTTACCTTATGTAAATCTACCATTTGGTGGTAGTTTATATTATGTTAATTTTTTTTCCAGTACATTTGTTTGGACATGTATATCTAACTTAGGTGTCTTCCCTCTTGTTTCTTATACACAGAGTGATTGTGGACTTTGAATGAATTAGTTGATTTCAACAGAAGTGAAATGTCTTTGGGTCCTTCAAGTTTTTCCTCTGTAAAAGGAGAGAAAACCTCCTTCCTTTCCTCTCCTTTCCTCTCTATGTTCACTTTCAGACTGTAAATTCCTCCTGACAAGAATTCTGTTAATCAGTAGTGGGCTGGTTTAGTGCCCACTACAATGGGTATCTGGTCACAGTGGGGTGGGTACTGCTATGCTACAGGAAAAAAGTAAATATTACTGATGGTAAAAATACAGCTCATCGACTAAAGGTGCATGAAAAGAATTTTGTCCTGTAGGACATCAAAGTTCTTAAAAATTCATATGTCAAGTATTTCCATCTGAACTAAATTAGTTTTGTAGAACTAAGATTTCATGGCAAATAAAAATAGTATATCATCTTAATAAAAGCATCATGTGCAAAGGGAAAATAAAAGCAAGAAAGATATAATTTTATAGTACTTGCACAGTTCTTCTTACTCTGCGCTGAAATTCAAAACTACCAAAGAAGCAGCCATCAACAGCCACATAATCAATCTCCTGCAAAGCTGGTGCTGGTCTCCAACTTATTTGATACAAAGGACAGTGGAAACAATAGGAAAGTTTTCAGGAGTGTAGTAAATAACTCTAATGCTTTGAATTGCAAAGGGTAAGCAGCCTACCAAAAGTATTTATCAAAGTCATATTGGGGGAAGAAACATCACCAAACAGAACAGTGCAAGCCAGATGCTTGGAGATTAAATGGGGTCAAAAATGCAACCCTAATTTTCATAACATCCTCATAAAAATTCACAGGAAACTGCTTTCTGAACCTGTTTTGGAAGAGATTTTTTTGAAAGTTAAAGGGGAGTTACAGATTGAGATTCTACAGAATGAGGTCAGAGGAAGAGAAAAATAATCTGTTCATGAAATAAAAATAAGAACATAAAAATCAATACAGAGCAATGGCTAAAAGTAGCTGACAGTTATGTCTAGACTTGCAAGATCAGACTTACTTCTTTCAATTTGCACTCGTGTTGAAGGTTCAGATCAGTCAGATCTTTAACCCCTTCAATGAGGGAACCAACCCACTTGACTTTTGTAGACTCCCCAGACTTGTCCCTAAATATTAATATAAAATAAAGTTAAAAAAATAAAAGGCTTCACTAATACTTTCAGCTCCTTTCAACCCTAGTGTTTCTCCCCTTTATATACACGCACTGTGCTTCTGCCTCATCCTTCAGTTCTTTAATCTAAACCCAGGTGTAAAGAGTAGGAGCAATGCACACACTCTACAACACTTCATTTTTTTATGTATATAAACCCAAACTTAAAGGTCATTGAATATAATGGAAGATGACCTAGACTGGCAAAAGACACAACATCATTTTCATGAAATAATTGAGATGGAATCGCTCCCATGCGGAAAGACCAAGATACCAGAATTCTCAAAGAAAAAAAAAAGTTCATGTTATTCAATATCTCTAAAAGTAATGAATTATTTTTTAGAAATTAAAGGAAACAGATTTTTAAGTCCTCATGATGCCCTTTAGCTGCCATTCAAAAAGCCAGTTGACATTTTCTCTCACTGCTGACAGCTCCTGTGCCAGCAACACTAGGACAATGCTCAGAGCAATGACAGGCATTTAATTTTCAGGCTTTGGTGTTGCAAAACAATGCAGTAAAGAGAAATTAAAACTTAACAAATTGATTGACAATTTTCTTTTAGACTCTGCCCTTTCATTTCTACCATACCAATTTACCTCCTGCTGACTTGCAAAAGAAACACGGGGTAATTAATTTGCCTTAGTGGACAGTGAAGGAATACAGAATGCAAATATGAGAGCCATAGCTTTGGTGTATTTTGGCTGACACTTAGGCTGTATTTATTATCTGACAACGATTTGCAGGAAAGTGTAATTTCTAAAGCAAATTAATTTTCATAAGAGCAGACAAAGAAGTTTTAAAAAGTAAAAACCAGGCACGTCTGAACATACTGGCCACATTCTTTTACTAAACAGAGAATTTAGTGAGGTGATATGTTTATAGGACATGCAGTGTAAATAAACCAAGGAGTGACTACACAATGCAATTTATTTCCATTAACAATTAAATAATCTACCATACTTAAAAAGGTCATCTTTCTTCTTCTACGAAAATTCAGGAACGTATTTTCTTCTGTATTTCAGCAGAAAAATAATCCTTAAATAGTACTGCAAGTGAAGTACAAGTTGCAGCTCTCTCTGAAGTACTCAAAGTGTCCGCAGAGCAGGGTTGTGTTTGGTATTACTGCAGCCTGAGTCCATCCTCAGGGCTGCCCCGGAGCAAACCTGATCCATGTGTCCCACATTAGCACTTGTGCACACCCTCAGCCCTCAGCACAGGCTGCTGGTGCTGTCCATCCCTGACCTGATCTCCTGCTCTGAGGAGCAATGCTGGATGAATACCCATGCTTGTATTTAGTCTGAGCACATGCACATAAAGGCTGGAGAATCAGGAACACTTTCTGTGACAGCAGAGTTGGTTTGAGGTGTTCCTTCCTTCCCTCATCTCTAATCCATCCATACACTAACAGCGCAGTGCTCTGTTTCTACAGCTACTGTTTCTGGTTACAAGTGCTTCAGTTAAATGTGAGACACAGCCTTTGGGGCTCCTACAGTAAATCCAGATTGCAATACTTACAGATGTGCTGTGCAACACCTGTGCTGTCAGCTCAACACCTTGGAAACATCGTGTCAGACCTGCTGGCTGGGGGATCATGGCTGCACATGTGAGGAATGGAGGAAATCTGTGCTTCCAGGAAAAAATAGACAGAGCTTGTGGAGTGGGTCAGATCTTTCCTGAAGGATGTGACTTACTGAGTGCACCTGGAATTGAAAGCACATGTGGTTGGGCAGGTCTGCCCAAATCTTCCCGAGAGTGCCAGCTCTACTGCAGGCAGACAACAACTGTAGTGAGTGCACTCAAATGTTTCTTGTAAGAACTGTCTCACTACAACTGCCAATGGATGCGGTTGCTGGTGCTCCAGTTGGACTCTTGTGGTACCTGGATAAATGTTTGAATATGTCAGAATCTTGGAAGCTAGAGTTTTCATCCAGAAAGGAAAATCTGGAGGTGTGGTATCATGTATTTCTTCGCAGTAAATGTCAGTGTGAAGAATTGTTTCCCAATAGAAATTCCAGAGTCAATGTCTATAGTATTCCATAGTCAATGACTATAATATTAAAGCATGTTGTGACCCCAGTACAACAGCTAGACATTCCCATACTGGAATTGTGAGTTAATGTCCATGTGTACAACATGGACAATGTTTCTTGCAGCTGTGGGGTATTTCATTTCTGTCCCTGTATCCTTTGCTACTCCCACACTGCAGCACAAAGGAAGCAATCAGCAATCTCACTGAGTGCTTGATTCAGAATGATAGAATTAACTTTTTTTTTTTTTTTACAAAATTACATACTGTAAGATGAAAAGGG
>NW_008239056.1:468528-480724 GCF_000691975.1 Corvus brachyrhynchos | reverse complement strand
GGAAAGAGTCCATAGAGGTTATGACTTAAGCTTAAAAGCTGGTACAAGTTAATTATTCATCTTGAAGCTAAAACAGCTTGAAAAAAGGTTTCCTTTGACAGTCATCCCTATATCTAAACACTTGGCTGCAGAAACCTAAGAAATTTACAGTCCTTCCCACACACTACTTTTGTCTGGAAGCAACTAGAAATGCGACTTTGTACCTATCATACGTACAGAGGAAACAAAGAGATGATAAACTCACTATTTGTGCCAAATTCATTTTGCCTGATGTACTATTTTGGTGTTAAAATACAATTGGAATTATGGTCTCTGCAGATAAAATTAGAAACCTGATACTACACTTACAAAACAATGTGCCAAACCTGCCCATTCAACTCATCTACTGAAAATTTTGGTGGTGCTCATTGTCATATGTCACAGGGGGTCAAATTTCCAGCAGTGCTTAAGAAACAAGCGAGCACAGAGGTGGAGCAGCAGTGTGGAATACTGGATAACACACTGGGCTTGGGAGTGAGGAGACTCCATTTCCATTCTTGTTATATGACTGTGACCAAGTTGCTTCCTGTTTCTCTGACCCCTTCCACCCTCATCCATCTTCTGCCTGCACAGCAAGCCTGCTTTCTTATGGGCAAAACCTAATCAAATAGGGTCTGTAGGTGATCCTGTAACACCAATAATATCTGTACAATGCTTCTTGCCTATGTTTATTCAGACATTTTACCTCCATGATATTCTATGATTGATTCAAGAGATGGCAGCACATTACTGTCAGACTCACAGAAAACATTATTATAATCCTAATTCCCAGTGGCAAAATAGTCTTACAAATATGCGAACCATTAATGATGCTAAAGACTTTTTGTTTCCTTTATAGTCTGTAAATCTACTACATATCAGATACTAATGCATTTTCAAGCATCAATTAGTATATTTTATCTTACTTATTGAAGTGTGTGAAAAAATTGGTCTTTGGCAATGTACGTCACTACCATATCTGCCTACTATTGTTTACCCATTTTTTAAACCCACAATTTCATCTATTGTTCTTCTATTTCACATAGGGGTTGATTTTTATGGAAAAGGCCATCAGGAATTACTGGTACTTGATACTTTCATTTTCTCAAACATTTATAACTTTTATCAACAATGCAAAGAGGGAACAGAAGTTCTGTTCGAAGTTAATAAAGACTGCTCTAAGGATTGTATCACAGCTTCCTAACAACGTGAACAGCAAGACAAATGGTGAAAGAAAATTGGAGCTTTGTCACCATTATCTGAAGACCAGAATTACAATTTTTATTACACATATAGTTAACTATCAGCTGTCACACAGTCTCTTTTGAGCCACGTGCCAGATCTGATCAAAACTCCCTGGTTAAAGTTCATGTCATCAGCAGAGTTAAATGCAGTGTGCTAAACCCTAAAATGTGTTCAGCATTCTGGCCCTAACCCGGGAGAATATTAAGCACACGATTTTCTTTAACACCTCAAAAGTCTCAGTATTCCACTGAAAATGAGACCACTTAAATACTTGAAAATTAAGTGGAAGCTCAGATAGGCTGCTGGATTGGGACCAACACTCCTTGTAGATCTAACCACTAATTCACATCCTTGTTTTTGGTTCCATTTCAATCACCCAGCCCTGTGCTGTGCTTGGAACAACAACTTACAGGGAACTGCAGAAGCCATTTATTTTCTAATAATAAACATGAGAATAAAAGGATACAAACCTAAACCTAAACTAATGAAAAATCTACTCTGGGTGATATGGTGAGTAGTTTCTATATTTTAAACACCCTAAAATACACAAAGTCACTGCAGTTAATAATCATCAAACATCTATCTTTAAGATACCAAAAGTACTGCTAAACAACAGTGAAAGGAAGTAGCTTTTTCAAACAGAAAAGATGTGTGCACTGCCATGTCAGTGACCAGGGGTCCTGGGCAGAGCTCTGTGGGCAGATCTCCTCACTCCAAGTCTCACATCCCCACAACAGCAAAGTCACTGTGTATGTGCAAGTGAGTTGATCTGCACATGTGCCATATCTTTTCTCCAGAGCTTTAAAAGTTCAGGAATCCTGAAAAACAATAGTTCAAACTCTCTTTATTCTGCTCCAATAGGCTCCCAAGTAAAAATAATGCTTTGTCATAGTTTTGTGTGCTGCCCATAGTGTGTTTTGGTTTTTGCTTGATAAATACATCCTATCTCTCACTAATGTCATACCTGAAATTAAAAATAAAAATTACAAAATATAGTTAATCCTAAAATTTACCACTTACAACTCCATTCAAGCAAATTTCATGACTGGAAGACTCACAGAAAATTCTCTTTTTAAAACACAGTCTCTTTAGAATGTAAGACTATTTTACTTGTTTGGATTTAAGAAGTAGAAAATAAAGCTCAGCACAGCCATTTAATGGGAACAATCTTAAGGCTTGTCCACACAGGAAGTTAAGCTAAATTAGCTGAAAGGTGTGAATTTAAAGTGCATTAAGGTAAAGTGAACTACAGTCACTTTATTTCTGAATGAGAACATTCACACCAAGCTTTAATGCACTTTAACTAATATACTTTAAAATCATATCTTTAGTTAATTTGTCTTAACTTCCTGTGCAAACAACTCCTCTCTAGCACTTACTGAGAGCCACAATATAGATTGATGTGGTTATATTTATAAATATGCCTATTAACCTTGAGACTCTGAGTCAACAAAATTTGGGATGTTAAATAAAAATAAGAAATATGTCCTTGCATGAACTTCCTAGTGCTTTGAGAGTGCAATCAGTCCTAGTGTTTCTAGTGCAAACATGTCATTAATTTAGCCCTAACTTGTATAAAAGTATATTAACTATTCAGAGCCAAATTAAAAAAAAACTCAGACACTTGCATATTGTCACTGACTATAGTAGGAATTTATTTCTGAAACAAATGAAAGGTAAATAAATAGAGAAAAAAATTAGGTTTCATTTAAATACAGCACATGTATTGAGATTCACCAAGACAGGCTAAATATAAAGGACTTTTATCTGAATTAACTTAAAAAAAAAGGCTCTGAAATTCTACCTCTTCTGAGGAGTGTCTAGAAGTCTTGGTTATAAAGGATACCTCAAATTATCTAGAGAACACAAAACAAGATTTTGCCTCAGATAACCTGTGAAATCAATACTGTGTTTTTCCTACCACTGCCTGACTTAAAAGAACCTTTTCAGAAGCAGTTCTTGTAGAAAGAGAACAGGAATGTACTGAACACCCCACGTTTACTTACAGGGTGACTCAGTGCTCTGACAGAGCAGGGGACAATGGTCTGGCACAGCCAGCAGTGTGGGGACTGTTGTGCCCTACAGACCAACACACTGAGCTCAGCGACCAGGAGTAAAAACAGGAAAAGAAAAGATGCCCTTTGCCAGAGCAGGAAAATAATCTGTTTTTCCAACCAAGCTGGGAGGCTGACATTGTGTCCCCCAGTACACAACCAGCCCTGGGTGCAGCCCCACACAATCTCAGGGTTGCACAGGAGACTCTGATTCCCCCTTGGATCACCTCTAAGTCCTTTCTCTCTTCAAAAGCTAGTGAATAGCACAGTTGAAAAGTAAAATAAAATAGTGCAGAGACCTTTTATTTTTTTTTAACTGATGACAGAGAGAATGGGATAGTGGACCATGAAAAACATCCTCTTTTAAAAGAGGACTGCTAGAATAACAGAACTGATGGTTTTTCAGGCATAAACATTTTAATCTGCTGCTCAGCATACAGCATCTTTTTTTAGTTTATCAATTCACAAGTTTTACATGATTCAAGCAGATGTTCGGATTGACAAGGCTACAACAGTATATAGATAGTAATGTATCCATCAGGTGATAAATAAATATTTCCATCAGCCTTCGTAAATATTTTGAAATGTTTTGTATTCCCAGAAAAGTTCTTTTAGTTAATCAAACTCCATCTGTTAAAAGCTTGCGTAAGTGCAGTGATAATTTTCTCTGACAATTTTGCACAATAACGCAAACTCAGAGTACTTCATTAACACAAGTGGCAAAGCTGCAGCCATCCACAGCTCAACATGATGTAAGGGACTGTCCTTGCTCAGGTGTCCTAGTGCTCTGAATATCTGACAACTTTTTTTGAGTGCAGACTTTTGCTTTGACAACACACAGCCCTGAATCTCCATTGGAGTTGCAAACGTCTTTTAGTCCCTCATGTTTTCTGATTTCCCCTCCTGGGCAGCCCATGACCTATTTCTGAGTACTCAGGCTAATGCAGCCTTTGGGCAGGCTTCCCATAGCTCAATATTCTGCATTTTGTGCTGCTGTAGCTTTTAAATCATGCTTCATTTTCGTGATGAAAGCCAGTCACAAACCTAAACTCTCCTGTATAAACTAGAAAGGCTCACCATTAGGTTAAGAGTCCCAGGCAGAGGCAAAAAGCATGTGTGTGGCAAAACTGAGCTACTTGTCCCATAGACTCTGTTTATGTAGTATCTTACTCTTGTCACACCTCACTTGGTACTTTCCCTTCAGGTCCCATAGACTCTGTTTATGTAGTATCTTACTCGTCACACCTCACTTGGTACTTTCCCTTCACTGCCAAGAGGTTCTCTTTGGAGCCCTTAATTCTGGTATATGTCATGGAATAAATCCAGAAGAAGCAGTAGTTGTTGCTTTTGCCAACACTACACCAAATGTAGGATCCCTTCAGGATCCTCTTGGTGCTTTCCATGAGCAGTGGCACCATGAGCCGAGCAAACCACACAGCTCAAGGCTGTCAAGTGACAATGTTTGGTCATTTTCTGTTCATGCAGAAACATTAAGTGTCCTAAATTTTGGGATCCCATCACCTTTCTTCCAATTTCCCCCAAATTAAACCATTAGTATGGGGACATACCTTAATCTATAAAAAGCTGTGCATCAGTCTTGATCATCCCAGATAGCACATCAGAGAAATACAAAAAACCCCATTTAAACAGCAAAAACACTAAGAGCAAATGCACCTGAGCCAGGCAGACGTGTCTAATTCACACCATCAAGCACTTTATGAGCTAAAACTTTAACTTCAGTGATTACGCCTGAGGCATTTAAATGGTTTTAAATTATAAGTCTAGCAGAAGTATTTTTCTAATAATAAGCCATTAATTCTGGCAGTTTCAGACTGTCTGAATCTAGGTGTATAAACTGTAGCTGCATCAATCAGTGCTGTGTGTCTGGCTATTTCAGGCATTCCTTGTTAGTGTGAAGAAAGAACAGTTTGTCCCCCAAGCACAACAGCAGCTGAGATTCCTGTTGATTGATAACTAAATGTGCCGTAGTGAAAATATATTCGGATAGAGTTGGAGAGGGAGGCACAGCGAAGACGTAATGGGGGCGGAGGAAGGAGGGATGAAATTGGCCACAACAGGAAATTCCTTCTCATGAGTCTTCCAACTAGCTGACAAGATGGATTTCATTCCTGCAGGTAACAGTGCCTTTATATTTAATCTTCTACAACATCTGTAACCATGCAAATTCTTCACTGCTCTATATGCAAGCTCAATTACTGAAAAGCTGTTCTTGCTGTTCAGGACATTTCTCCACTGTACATTAGTCCTGTTTCATATACAGAATCCACTGATGTCAACAAAACTGGCTTGTAGAGAAAGCATAAATATAAAGAGATTTTATTCTGCCAGTCAAAAAATCCTGTATTGGGAAGATGGTAATTTCTGAAACCTAAAGTGGTTTATGGAGGAGCTGGTACTGTTTATTTCAATGATTTTGCAGCTCAAAATTGGAAGAAGTTTACAGATGTCACCATAATTAAGTTGAAGAACATTACTTTAAAAGCTTTACAATTCTAACCAGGAAAGGAGTATTTTCTGCCAGTATCAGTGTTCTATACTGTGACAAGTGAACCTCAACTCATTTTCCAGTTTGGTGAAAATTTCAGGTTTTGGGTTCTCAGTTAGTTTTTGGATTTTTAGTTTTTGGGTTCTTTCTGATCTTTGACAGCCCGAAAACAAGTTAGAAGTTTCAGAGCAACAGATTTCTACCATTTGCAAACTGTGAAAATCTAAGCTGTAAAACATTGACAAAATTTGGCTCAGATCCTGATTTCATAGATCAAGTAGGTAAGCATCACAACAGCAGCCAGTAACACAACACTGGAATCTCCTATTGCATTAGTCTCTTATTGTAGAATTCTTTCAATCAGTATGGAAAAACCTTTTTTCTCCCATGCAGTAAAATACTAAATTATGCACTTATTTTGAATAGATGCAGTCTCTTTAATGACATAAAAATTTAAAGTGCAACAAATACTTACATGAGAGGCAGAAAAACCTGTAATCAAAATGCTGATGCAATCAATCCTGTAATCAAGATGCTAATAGCTCTGTTGCAAGATGTACTGAGGAAGGGACAATTACCCTACCTTCATTTTAGGTATCTACACGGTAAAAAATGCTTCCTTTATTGTCAAAGTAGTGAGCAGCCATCTCCAAGTAACAGACTGGCTAAAGTTTGATGTCACCTGTGTCCAAGAAGGTGAGTCTGGACACCCCATTTTGCCACTTAAGCTAGGCGGTGCAAATACCTTCTGTAGTGAAAGTCAACTACAATCCAAAGGACTAAACCATGAAATCACATGTGTATCTGAAAACAAATTTGGAACAATCTTAAAACACATTTTATGAAATGAAGATTTCTTGAAAATGGTTGAATACTTGAGAAGCATTTTAAAAAGATGCTTGAAAGCACAAGCCTTTCTTTTTGAATAGAAATTCACACAGCCATTTCAGAAAAATTAATTAATCTGCTTATTTTTAGGAACAAGCTGAAATGTCTTAGTCAGCTCACACTTGGAAAGGGAAGAGCTTTAAATACAGAGAGGTGACATCAGGGATGTGATTTCTAAAAGTTTTTTGTGGTAATAGCCAGGTCCAGAGTTCAACTTTTCAAGGGAGAAAACTGGGAAAATAGCTATATTGAGGTAGTTTTCACTCTGAAAGAGAAAAGACACACTCCTTTATCAAGACAATGTATTTACAGATGACAGTCAAGCTTTCGTTCTTATTCCTGTTTATTATGACTTTGTCTCATTTTTCTTTAAAGTTTTTCAGAATTGTTTCCTCTAATCAGTTGTGAAAAGTGCAAAACAAAATCCTGTGGCAGAGGCTTATGGTCTTTAGAAATCAGCCTCCTAGAGTGACTTCTAAATTAAGAAAATACATTTTTTGTTTTGTCTTTTTCTTGGTGACTTCCATGTAAACTCAGAAGATACCATTCCCCATCCCATTAAGCCACATCATTCTTGGACAAAGAACCACAACATTCATTTGTACAGAAGAACCTGTCTGAAACAAACTAGGAATCAAAATCAGATTTATTTTTATTTCCTTATGAGTTTGTTGTGTGACCTAATGAAGGGGCACTACCCCATTCCAAATTAGCTTCCCCTCTTCAACAAGAAGAGCTGCAAAGAGATTTCCAAGGAGATGGGGCTGGGGATGGCTACAGGGAGGCTCAGGCTGGCACACTATAAGGCTATTAGTGGGAGCAACAGTGTGGTAGCAATTATGAACCACGAATTAGCGTCACCTGAGGATACTGAACCCGCCTGTGAACTGTTTCCCTGCTCCAGTTAAAGTCGTGTCCCTATGGGATTCCTTTGGAAAACAATTTAGGAAAAGATCAGACTGCAACAGTTAAAATGAAGACATGCTCAGGTGCCTGGCTT
The DNA here is from genome assembly GCF_000691975.1 of Corvus brachyrhynchos. Classification (NCBI taxonomy): domain Eukaryota; kingdom Metazoa; phylum Chordata; class Aves; order Passeriformes; family Corvidae; genus Corvus; species Corvus brachyrhynchos. Next base: position 473,013 of record NW_008239056.1, on the reverse strand, counting down.
ATGTGAGCCATTTCTTGTCTTTTTATTTCTATTTATAATGATGCACTGAACTGTCACAGAAAAGATGGTCCGACTCCTACACCAACAGCAGTTGGTGGGGGACAAGTGCTTCGGCTTCAGTGCACTAAAACAGAATTACATGCAAAAATCTCCACCTATTTCATTTCCATAGTGGTTAGCAAATAATTTATTTTTGCCACTTTTTCCTAATATGTTTGACCAAATATAAGCCCTCCCCACAAACTATCCACTAGGAGAAAGTAGGCAAAAATCATATTTCATTTTTGAACCTCCTGTGCAAATCAGTCAGATGCAAACAGGGGTGGTCTGTCTGCCACCAGTGATTGTCTTACAGAACATGAAAACAAACAACATTTCTGACAGTCTATTTTTACATTTCTACCCATACAAGTTTGGTCATGGCTTCTCTAAGGACGCATAGATGTCCTCAACTGAACTTGTAAGAGATCCTGATATCCCCTTTTACGGATCATGTTTCCTTTATGTTCAGCCAGATGGAAACCGGGTTTTTTCCAGTTTTGCAGTCTGGATTGCAAGCTGAGGTTCTGTTGGCTTCTCTCTGTTCCCTTATTTCCGTTTCATTTTCTGTTGCATTTGTCTATCCAGGAAATTACTGCAAATTACTCCATAACACAAATTTACAGCACACCAATTCGTTTGCAGAAATTCCCTGTGTTAATCTGCTCACCATGCCCCAAATCTTTAGAAAGTGGAATAAACTCCCTGGTACTTACTGAATGTTCAAAGTGACCACATAGAGTTGCTGCATTCTCTAGCACACAGAATCTGACACCTTAGCTTTCTTTGCAGAATTTTTCTATTAGCTATTAGCTATTAACTATCTTAGGTGACATTTCAAAAATACCTTCAGACAGTTATATTATGTGTCTGCTGGTGCCTGGTTTTGCATGTTAATAATCCAGTTCATCCTGTACAAATCTCTGAGTCCAACCTTTAAATCAAGAAATGAAGTGACTCCCAAGAAAAACAGATTTCTAAAAGCCACTATTTTAAAATACTCCTTGTTCAGAAGAACAAGCTCTTATTTTATGAAATGCCTACTGATCTCTCAACACTCAGAGCTGTCTCACACACAGGGAATGTTGCCCCATGTTTGGGGGAAGCCATTATCAGTGGCCATAGTAAGAACTATGAGTAAGAACTTTCGGAAGCTCTCCATTCCTGTTTCAGGTTTAACCAAAGAACAGGAAACCATTAACGATGAATTTCACCTTTAGAATCACGTACAAACTACTCATATTTCATTATGGGAAGGAAATAATTTATCTAATTTACTCTACTCTTCTAACCCTGAGTCTATATTTTTTTTATTGTCTACAAGAATTTCCCTGGTCTTGCCAGACAGACAAGCATAGAAGAAGATTCTGGCAAATCTTTGAACAAAACCAAGGAACATCTCTCTCCAGTTTCCCACATTTACCAAACATGGTGCACATTCTGTGTTGTAGCATTGAACTATTAAAAATTGGCAATGCAAATTGAATAAAAATCATAGGATCATAGAATGGCTTGGGTTTGAAGGGACCTTAAAGCTCCTCTCATTCCATCCCCCTGCCATGGGCAGGAACACCTTTTTCTAGCCCAGATTGTTCAGAGCTCCATCCAAATTGGAACTTTACAAATGAAAAACTTACTATTTTTTTTTTCCCAACTCTACAAGACAGAGAATTATGGGCAGAAACCAGAATTTCTAGAAAGGAGAAAAATTCTGGATTTGAACAGAATTACTCTTATGCTTGCAGTACAGAAATATGAAGGCAATGATAGAGAATGCGTTGAATGCAAAGACTGAATTATGGTCTGTGGAGATCCCTAATGTAATAGATTTTGGATGGGGGAAGGAATATACATTAGAGAGTAGTTTGGGGTTTTTTTCAAGATAAAACAATTTAGTAATACATGGACACATGGCTTGCATTTTTGTTCTGTTTGTTACCATAGTGGTATTGCATTTCAGTTTGGGGGAAATAAAGGTTAATAACTCCAGTTCAAAAGACTATTGTTGGCAAGCTTAAGGACACAAACCAATTATTCTGTCCCCAGTACAGCAGACAGCATGGCACATTTCTACCGTAATTGGAAGTTGGTCAGCTCTAAACCATCTCATTAAAGCAATTATTCTAAGCTTTAATTGTTTATTTTTATTACTACAGTATCAAGACGCCCATGCTGAAAACTGGGTCTATATCCTCTACAAACAGTTAGCAAGACAGAATACTGTCCCTTTCAAGCTTTCAATATAAATAAGACACAGAGGAACCAGCCAGGTGAAGAGATGAAAGTTGTCTGTGGGTTTAGTTGCCAGTGGTGGAGACATGATCAGCAGCTTACCCTGCTTAGTCCCATTCCTGTGTCTCGGCACTTGGGTGTCTTGGGTTTTCTATGTAATTTTGATCTTTAACAACAACAACAACAACAACAACAACAAAAGTAAAATGAAGTATGAGCTACAATTTCAGCTCCATTACTGGGTACTGAAAATTTCAGGATTCTGATGCTAAAGACCACGGCGTTTTTAGCATGACAGAAAGAATTATTATCAGTTTTATAAATGTGGTATGTAATTAAATAAGCTAATTCTCTAAAATATCCCTTGAAAGTTCAACTCAAAGCTCATTGAAATCAGCTAAAAACTTCCATTAAGTTCAGAGACTTTTGCATTATGTTCCCCTTCTGTCCCCCCAAAAAACCCTTTATAACATTAATTTGAAATTCCAAGATAAATCTAAAAACCCTCTTTAAGAAATGTAGAGGTCTAGCTAACATGAAATAAATAATCCAGCCACTTTTAGGGAAGTCTATCAGTGTTGAAGCCTGGGCCTGTAAGGCAAACTTTGTGAGCAGGATAGAAGTCCCAATGAAGTTGGTTGAGCACTTTAAAAGAACTCTGGTACACTACAAATTTTATTGCTCACATGCACAAACTCATCAGTGTCTTGAAGGTAGTCGTCTTTCTAGCTCATTGATTTAAAGTAAGAAAGCAAATCAGCACGCTTATATGTATAAAGAGCTGATTTTGGTGAGGCAGGACCCATGAGTATGTGTTTGCAAGAGAAAGGTCTGAGACACACGGTTTACAGAGAGTTTACACAGTTTACAACTGAACACACTCTATGTCGACAGCTGAAATATGAAGTCTAAAGCATCACCTTTTTCAATAGCAATATTAAGCTCAGCAAAACTTCTCAAAGGAAGAAAAGGTCCCCTGCAACAATGACCACAGTTATTCTCAATGTGCAGTTTCTGTCTAGCACTAAAGCAGTGCATTACTATCATCTTTCTGCTTTCTACAGATTCCTGCAGGGCAGTTAGTTTTTAAATAATTAAAAAATTCACTATTAATCAGCCTAATGGAAAGCATGTCAGAAACTGGACAGAGGTTCATAACAACATAGCAGAGACAGAGAACTAATTAATATCTGTAAATAGTGTTCAGCTGCATGTTATGAAGTTTGTATAAAACCACATACATTTATCCCTCACTTGGCCATCTCACCTGGAAAGGCACCCTGGACTCTGTGACTGGACAACCAGGAAGACTAGAGGGTAACAGGCTAAAATATTTTACTTTTCCCATTACCATCCTCCTATAGCATCTCTCCTGTCTCTGTCCTAATGCTTTCTTTGTCTCTTGAATGATGAATCTAAATCTGATCCTAACTGGCACTATAATCAGGCTATGAAGGCTGACAGAGTTCAGTGTAAATAACACCACTTTCACAGCTTAGCTGTGGCATACTGTGGGTTTAAATTATGAGCCCTATGAACACGACAGCAGATATCAGCTTTTGCCATTCTGTTTCATTCGCTTAAATAGAAAATAGCAAGCAGTTAGTGTTTGACAGGGACAGTAATGAAATGGGATGGGAGTTTTCCAGAGCAATGGTTATCCCTAAACTGCAGACAAGTAGTGACAAAATGAAAGAAATTTCAACTCTTCACACCATTCTTTCCCTCCATCCTGTTTTTCTCTTCCATTACTCAGAATCTGGTATGCTCTCTGAAACTTCTTCTTCTCCTCAGCTTATGGAATTTAAAAATGCCTGTAATGTGTCACGACGTAAAAATACATGCCTCTCTACAAGACATCAAGTCTTGCAATTCTCAGCTTCTTATTATGTGAATGAAATTGAGTTATTTTTCATGTACTGCTGCAAGAAACCATTCTGTAGTTAATATGACCTGTAGTAGTTCAATTAAATTTGGTAGTGCTGAAACTTATCACAGCTGAGGCTCAATCCTGACACCTGTAAACACTCAGCCATTTGCTGTCCTAAGTGCTCAAAAGAGATACAGATAATTGTTACAGTGGGGATTCTGTAACACAATGCATCAGACAATGAGGCCCGTGGAAAAGAAATATATATGGACTGATTCTTGATGGATGTTTCAGAGATGTTTATTTCTCCAGCCGCATGGCCGGGATCTGCCGAGGAACTGAGG
>NW_008239056.1:428972-467139 GCF_000691975.1 Corvus brachyrhynchos | reverse complement strand
GTCACCCCCCAGGGCGGGCACCCCCGCGGGCATGGCTGCAGTCACGCGCTCCGGGGATGGCGGCCGTGCGGTCTCGGCCACAGGATTATGGCCATCCTCTGCTCTAGGGGTAATGGGACCATACAAATGCTCCTGAAGAGCTTCAGTGATTACAATTGATCCATGGAGAGCTTCTGTCGCTAGTACATGTTTTGTTTGATCCCTTATCTCATCCCAGATCTCGTACCAAAAACACCCGAGACCAGTTCCAGGAGGATCAATATCAAAAAGTAAGTCTTGAGAAATATATAAGAAATTTTTGAAAAGCCAGTTAAAAAATGTTCTAGATCTCCCGGAACAAATACTTTTTTGTTTTGTTGTTCAAGGATTCCTTTTACTTCTAGATACATTTCTTTCTGTGGTGCAGAGAGCCACATTTCCCACAATTCTTCCATAGTCCAGAGAAAATATCCAAACCGAGGTGAGACGAGAGGCATCTAGAGTGGTTTTTACTCACAAATTTTCTGTCCTTAGGGACTGGGGATCGTTCTGCCCACATTCTCCGCCATTTTTTACAGTGGGGATTCTGTAACACGATGTATTGACAAACCAACCAATGGGGAATGAGGCTGACCAGGGGCAGGGAAACCCCGTGTCTCCCGCCCAGGGCCCCTCTCCCAGGGCTCCATGGCAGGGGGGAGGAGCCCCAACAGATAATGACATAGAATGTAATTTATATAAGAACATACCATTATTACAGCATTTGCTTTCAATCCCAAATTGACCACCAAGTTCAGGCAGCATACGTCTAAGTCAATACAACATTGTGCCAGAAAACAGAAGAACACTTTAAATAAACAACATAGAGACATTCAGCTGCCCAGTGATGCCACAGGGTTTCTTTATACACAGTACAGCAATGAAAAGCAATCAGGAGGCATTAGACAATGGAGGCTGCTTCTAAAATAATCAACATTAACTAATTAGATGTGGCATATTTTATACTATGTCAGCCCATTCAGTTTCCTAAAGCCCCTAACAACCATCATCTGCTTGAAATTCCAACTCAAAGTAAAGTGCTATGTTGATTATTTTTAAGTAATAGCTTTCTGGCTCTGTATTAAATAAAAATTGAATGGTTACTTTCTCTTGTGAGCCAAAAGGTATTGTCACACAGAACAGAATCCAATAAAAATGGCCAGTTCTTTTCCATATTCTTTTGCAAGGATTATAGATCAAATTTTCCATATATAAAATGCCTAATGATATATACATATATATATATAAGAGGTACAAATGGCTAAATGGGAATTCTAACTCAACACAGACTTCCAAACAAATTTGATAAACTTCATTATAAAAATTTTTGAAATATGGTCATAATTTTAAATATTATTACATAAACTTCCCCAAGCACTGTAATCATACATTCAGTGAAATATTTCAGACTTCTTTGCTTTTCAAACATGCACTGGCTGCATATGTCAACTTCCACAACATGTTACTTTAGTCATTAAAATGTTGGACTTGAAATTTCTATTTCAAGTGACAATCTGACTGATCTAAAACTTTGTTTGGCTACAAAAAACAGTGTTTCAGTCTGAGTATTTACTCTTCTTTTCCAAAAGAATTTGTTCCTCCCCTGGTGATGCATGATGGCTATTGTATACTCTTGTACTGCCCAAAAGAGAGGCTATAGAATCCAGCCTATACAAGCAGAGATTTATGAAGTGGCAAATATTTGCTTGAGACAATTGCTGACCTCAAAGGAACATCTTCAGGAGCCCAGGCCTGCTGAGTGCTGCCATATGAGTCACAAAAGGATTAGCTTGGAACAAAAGCTGCAGCAACTTTGCATTTAGAAGAAACTCAGAGTCAGGTACATTTTCTCAGCTTGACTCCATGTGAAATTTAAATCTGAAGATCATTAATTTCAATATTGTCAGGATACAAAAGGAAAACGAGACATTAGCCTTAAAAGATTTAGAAAGGAGTGCTTTAGGATCCCTCTGTAGATTTCCATCTTCCCTAGCTCCTCCTCTACTATAAGGCAGGATACAAATGTTGACCTTGGAGCTGTTCTGTGTGCATTTCTGGCATGTTTCTGGGGAAAGCAAGTTTAGACATCAACTTCAAGCTCATCTTGAACTCCTCTAAAATGCACTCCAAACTCTCAAGGTTTACTAGTACAGAACAAACCCAATCTGAATCACACATGAGATGATCCTTAACACTGGCTTCAATATGACACAAGCGGAGGCTACGAAATCAGTGATGGACTTTCTTCTGGTAAAAAAAAAGGAAAACTGACTTGCCATAGGAAGAGAACAAAACAAATCCCATGGCTAAAGAATTAATAGAAGCAGGGCATAAGGAAATAATACTGGTTGTCTGTAGGGCTGTCCATTAAAACTCTCTTGATAACATTCAAGAGGAGATATCAAACATTAATCTAAGTCTTCTCATTCATGTTTATGAATTAGAAAAGACTTTAAGATGAGTTTTGTTTATCCAAACTCCTTGCTGAACACTTTCAGATGTCCCACCTACTCTTGCACTTTAGAAAATATATGTGTGCTATTCATTGCCATTACATTTTCAGCACATTGCATTGTTAGTTTTGCATCTTAATTGCTGGGGAATATGTATTTTTCAGTGAAATAAATCTTTGGGCTCTAAAATTTTCTAGTTGTTTATTCAGTACAGTTTATACCACGTCAAATAAGCCTACACATCAATTTAACATAATGGGATCATAGAAAATTTTGTCATAGATCAGTTAGCGATGGCAACACTAGGAATGAAGATGTGAAAGCACTGGATTTAGTGCACCTTAGAAACCAGAATGTTCTTATGGGTCTTTGAAGAGACTGCCCTCTCATCAGCCTCGAACAAGCTAAGATCATTGCTGCAGGGTTTTTACAGATGCTGTTACCTCTGCCAGTAAGAGCACACTGCTCTTACCTAGTGCTACAGCAAGAACTATGCATGGCTCAGCAATACAACATGACCAAATGGGGGGGAGGGGGGAAGGTGGTAATGAAACACTTGGGGTGACTTGTCCTTTTTCAAACCTTCCATCTATTTAAGCAAGTAGCTGGGCCATTAGTCCCATGGGCTAATTAGCATTTGATCCACATGCATCTCTCTAGCCACAATACAAAGTCTGCAAATTAGACAATACCCAGAGTCGGGACTTATGTGACCCAAGTATTAAGACTGTAGCTACAGCCACAGACTGTGTATGGTCACCAGTCCTGGCTTCTTAAATCCCTTAAGGCTCTCTGAGAAAGCAAGACCAGTTCCAGGATGGGAAACACCTGTGTAAGAACCATTCACAATTCCTAGGTTTTCTGACTCTTTCTGGAAAAGATACTGAAAAGCTTTTACAGAAGAGGATGCCCACTGCCCACCTTGATGCAGTAGTGATGTATTTTAGTGAAGGATCAGATGAGTGACAACAGGTTGCAAGGGGCAGTACCACCCCAGACCATTTCCAGGACTAAAAATCCATGAGCCATACGCAACCTAACATATGATCTGCTATGTATCCAGAGGTATCTTAGAGGAGTTAACTTGCTGATCTTTTAATGAGTAAATCAGACTGAACAATTATGTTATAAGCCTTGTTTTTTACTTGGTGTTGAAAAATCATATAGTATATAAAAATGCTGAGATCCAGATATTTGATCTGTGTCTTCTTGCTAAAACCACGAAACTTCGCCAACTCCTTGGCTGCCAGCCACATAAATCACCTTCTCATAACTCTTCCTATAGGTCAGTCATCATACATTTCTTTAATCTTTAAGGCCAACATGCACTTTTTCTCCTGTTTCAGCTGTCTGTATTGATGTCCTGTATGCAAAGCATCAAGAAACTGAAAAAGGTGTTGCTGTCAATCTGTTCTCCTTATTCTACATTAGATCTTTGCTTCCTTTTCTAAGATGTAACACTTCTGTAGATCATTAGAATTCTTGTTATCTACTTAGTTTCTGGAAAAAGTGATCCCTTGGTGTTACTTCCTTGTCTTCAGATTTCTGGGTAGGCTTCATTTATGTGTGCAGTGCACTTCAAATGCTGGGATAAAAGCTACAGTGTAACTGCTGCTAATAAAAGGACAAACTTAATAAATGTAAAGTTACTAAAAGTACTCTCAGTGGTTTATTCATACAAAATCTCTAACTGCAGGCCTGGCAAAAGGTCTGACATTTTTGTTCATCTGAATGAAAATTGCAAATAAACTCTACATGAAAATGTTGAACAAGGAGAAACTGCACAACTAGATATCAAATGGGAATGAGGAAAGTAATTAAGAAGATCATTATGCAATGACTTTAAAACTTTGCTAAATGCCCTCCCCCCACCCTAAACCCAGGATTTTCTTTGCATATTGAAAAATGTACATGCCGCATTGTAATTAGGAACTCAAACACTTTACACTAAATATACAGTATTTTAATCCTGTACCTTAGCTAGTATCACTGATTCAGGCAGTAATATTGTTTGAAGTAGGGTATAAAAGGATGGAAATATAATCCCAGACAGAAAAAGGAAACAATTAACTTCAGTGACTCATTATTGCCTTCTTCTTTATTCAGACACAAAACCTAATATTATTCATAGAGGTGCAAACATGGCAATTTTTCTTCATTTAAATTGGAGCTGAGAGACAAATTGTCAGTCCCCACGCACAAGGGAGTATTGTGACTGTTGTCACCTGTGATCCCCCAGAGAGAGCTCAGAGGTTCTGGGTGCTGTACAAGCACAGAGCAAGAGATCTGTAGGTTTGTGTTGAGTGAGGAATAGGAAGACCAATGACTGTTCCTTGTTGACATTGCTGTAGGGAGCCGGTGCGTGACACTTCTGCAGCTGCTCTGCGCATACAGTTACCAGCGACTGTTTTTTCCTGCAGTAATCAAATCACATCTGAAATACAAGAACTAAGTTGCCTGTCATCGTGAATGCATTCACTGCGACACTCTGAGACCCTGTGGGTGTGGAATCAAAGGGAGCCTGCATCCAAATAATCAGCATGCTGCATGATTTGTCAAAATATGAACTTGAATGCCTGAATTTTAATTGTGACCAGAGGAACTTTCTACATCAAATTAGGAAAAACTGAGAGACAAATTCATCCCTCATGCAAGTCCACCACAAAATAAACTATCTTAACACTGGAATAATTCAGATGTCTCTTTTTAGGTAAAATTACTACAAACTTAGGGAGTTTATGCATTAAGCTTTTCCAACTGAGATTGACAAGAGCTCTAGTAATACATAACACTTTAGGGACAGCAGAACAAGTACTGACATCAATACATACAAAGCTTAAATTTCATTATTTTATAGTATGCTGGATTTCACTGAATCACAGCTACTACTTTATCCATGATGTAGCTATTTTGAGGGAAATAAACATGTCTATTTCTGTTACTTATACACCAGCATACACAAATTCTTATACATAGGCACATATATGTAAAAACACTACATGTACACATCTCCTCTTCCGTACTACAAAGAAAAGCAACTAGATCTATCTACAGAAAAGTTAATTCAGATAAATCCGCAGTGAAAGATCACTACTTTATCTCAGGTTCTGTACACCTTATCATCAACTTCAAAAGCAAATACAGTCCATTTCTACAGTACTTTACACTCCTTCCGAGATCCTCATGACATATAATCTCTTTTTAATGGATGAGGAAGGAAAACAGAGAGGTGAGGTGAGATGTTCAGGACTATAAAGGAAGTCAGTAGCATGCTAAGGACTAGAACCCAGTTGTACTAATGTTTCCAGCCCCTGAAATGCTAAACGCAGACACACAATCCCACCGGCAAATCAGGCAAGCATCACACTAGTGCCCCTGCTTCAAGCATACATGCCTACTGGGAAGTGCTGGACACTTCTGGTTGCCAGCCAGTAAACTTTCCCCCTCCTCAGCATGAACTCTGACTGTGTGCCAGTTCACTTACCCATGATTATCATTTTTTCTGTCTGATGAGTGTAGAACAATTGCCCCTCGAACACGGGTTAGCCAGAGCTGGAAGAGCTGCTTGCCTCCAGCCCAGCTGTCGGAGTCTCCATGCAAGATGCTGTGCAAATGTTGAGTTGAAAGAAAACACGAGTAGGGGGAAAAGAGAGCTCTCTGAGAACCTCCACATGGTTCCTGTTGCTAAGGGAACCACTCCCTTTGTCTGCATAGGTTAAGAATGGCTGCTTCATTTGGAGTCTGTCTCTTAAGTACTGAAAACAGCACAACAATTTCAGAGAGAAAATAGAAAGCCCAGAATATATTGCAACCAAAGAAGTACTGAACCACCTAGGAATTCTTACATTAAAAGCATCTATTAATAGTTGATTTGGGTGACTCCAAGGACACTGTAGAACTCTGTGCCATCTGATGGGACAATACACCACTGCACACAGTTTAATTTAGTTATTGTAATCAGCCTTTGGGGATGAGGATAGCTGATTACAAAGAGATAGATCAAGAAATCAGGTCCAGTTTACTACAACAAATGGAGAGGGATCAATAGTAACAAAATAAGCATTTAAGAGGTATTCAGGATGGACTATAAAAGAGAGGTGCCTTTACTTACATAGGCTCCTACAAAAATTTGAGCCCAAATCCTTAACTCTGATTTCTGTAGCTGCTCTTCCCTGCTGCCTCTCTGGCCCCAGCCCCAGCACTGGACGTGTTTCTGAACCCCTGAATATTTGAGAATCTACCTTCTGTACAGGCCCACTGGGCTCAGTCCAGTTCAGCATATGGAGTTAGGAATTCCTGTTTCTTATCTTACCAGCCCTGGTATTAAGGAATACAGTAGGATATGTACTTCGGTATAAAGGTGATTTCACTGTGAGTCTGAGGTCTTAAAACATGAAGAGCTAATAGAAATTGTCAGGAAGGTTGGTACACTGGGAACAGAAACACCCTAAGTCTAACCTCAAACATTTTGTTTGCATTAAGAAAATCAGCCTCTTTCTGACAATGTACAGCACAACAATGCATTGCACAACACAACCATATCCTGCTCGCTCTCAGCTAACGCCAAAGCCAGCACCCCAAAATACTGTCAGTGCAATTTTTTTCTGTGAATTTACCTGTTTCAATACTGTAATATTATGGGGTAGAAATAGTCAAAGACTTAGATCCAGATACAAATTTTCAAGCATAGACTTGTTTAAGGCTCTTAACATATCCAGAGAACAACCAGAGAAATGAATTACATTATGTTTGGATAAATAAGACAAAACTTCAAAATCTTAGATGATGGACTTCTGTATGGAAAGCAGAATTTCCTCATTCCACCAGAGAGCAGCTGTGAGTGCCTGGAACACTGGAGGGGGTTCAGTTCAGTCTTACAGTAAAGAGCTGAGCTTCACTTAATGCAAGGTAGCTGCTGAGGAAAATCAGTGCCAGTGTTCTGTTTTACAGGGAGATGAGCTTTTTCCCCCTCAGTCAGATTAGAGTATAATCTTAGAGAACACCAGAGATGCTCTTAGAGAACACTAGTCAGATAAGAGTAAGAAGATGTCTTCGCTTGCATACCACAGTCCAGCACTGATTCTTCGACATAAAGACCTGAAGAATGCAGTTGTCACTTTTTTGCACATATTGAATTGTATTTGCAGCATATGAGTTGCAGCACTCTCCCATCTTCCTCTCACCTTGATGAGTCAAATAAAGCAGTCAGGATTGCTTTGTAGAGAGGCCTTTCTGCTCTCCTTTGCAAAAAGATTAGAAGATTAGAGAGTGCAACCGAGACTCCAATTTAGGGACATTAAAAAGCAACTGTTAAAAGGTTTCCATTGCATCATTTTTATCAAGGAACATTTAATTGGAAACCAATTAAAAAGTCTGTGATTGTATGTATTATTTTCCTTCCAGAGGATTAATTTGAGTTGCTCAATCCTGCTGTGTACATGTACACACAAACACACTCATCCCATTCTCTCCTGCTCGTGGATGGACTGATGTCAAAGTGAATGTAAGGAAAAGATCTTGGGATTCTCTGCAGCCTCAGCAAGGGAGAAAATGGGTTTTAGGATTGAACTAAAGTTTCTGCCAATAAATAGTTTACCCACTTTCTCCTGATGCTTGCAACTCATGGAACCTTCTTCAGTGTAATTACAATGACAAGGGCAAACCCATGCACGTTTAGAGCATTCAAATTCCCATCATAGTAAAATTCTTCAATGCCACAAATCAATATTTAGTGAGTCTAACAGTGCACTTTATCTGAGCCTTTTACAAGTTTTTGGGTACATAATATTATCATTAATACAGGAACATTCTGCTGATTATTCTCATTTTGCCACTTCATAATAAAAAGACATGGGGAGCAACTTCAGATCACATTTGTGAAAGAGTCAGAGACAGCATCAATGCAGCCTCCTGCATTATTACACAATGTTATGCCCCCAAAAAACCAAAATAAAACAAAACACCAATGGTTTTTCCCTTTTTTTAACAAAGATAGGTATTTTCTCTGTGTAACAGAGATTTTAGCATCCTGTACAGGACATTTATTGTTTTCCCATTATTACAAAAGCAATACATTTTTGTCAGACTGGCAGTGAGGCTCAGATTTGATGATGACAATATGAATTTACAAGAAGTGAAACTCTACTCAGGAAACTTTCTTCAGTGAAATCTTGAACTTTATCTATAACTATAAATCCCAGCTTCTCAACTGAAAAGTAAACTGCAGTAAGTACTAATGTCCTAAAGAGCCAGACTTTGTTATGCTCATCCAAGGTATTAAGAATAGTCAGAAAAGAAATTCATTAGTGGCTACTTGAATCAACTGCTTTTTGTCCCAAATGTGAACACATTCCCCCAGTCAGAAATTGCCTACACAGTGTGATTGAAACTTACTTATTTACTTACATATAATAAGCAACTGAGCAGCTTGCAGTGCATGAAGTGAGGCTATGGAAAAGTACATTACAGTGCTTCTGCTTCAGGGCCCTCTCAGTCAGAATTTCAGTATATGTGCCTATTTTCTGTTTATCATTCAGGCAAAAACATTGAAACTCTCTATCCCCTCAGTCCACTTAGTGAGCAAGAAAAGATTGCCTGCCTTGTATAAGGTGGCTTAGGAGGAATTTTTAAAACAAATATTTACAAAGCTCTAAAAATATTATCTTGTTTTGTTAAGGCTAAGTGTGTAAGCACCATACCTGTTTTAAACATTGCTCTTGTTATGCAGTGAAAGAGAGAAGGCAGATGGAGCTGTTGATAGCCTCAGTGACAATAGTGCAACACGCAGTTGCACAGGAACCAGTATTCACCTTATAAGGAGAATTTTTCATATTCCCCAATTTTTTTTTCAGTTGCAAGTTGGAATTAAAATACCAACATGAGAAATTTCCATAGGAGGGTCATATTTAAAAGACCCTCTATGTTAAAAAAAACCCCTTTACTTTGAATGAACTGACATGGATTTAAATGACCTGTGAGAGTATGTGTACGGTTGTATGTGCATGTATAAGGTTTCTTGTCCACTTTTGAGAGCCCAGACTCCCATCCCTCATGGCAGTCTGCCAAACAGGCCAGGAACGTGAAGAAACTTGACTTTCTGGCACTGTTCCACCTGAGATGCCGGGGAGCTGAGAGCTGGGAAAAGCGGGTGAGCTGGCAGCAAACCAAGAACATTTCCATCAAAAATTTCATTGGAATAGACATTTTCATGCAACGTGTTAGGTTTTGGTGAACTGGCATTAGCTGAGGGAAAAATGTTCCACTGGAAAATTTCCAGTTTGTCCTAGTGCTAAGATCTTGATGCTTGGACCTCATATTTTTCATTCAATTGAAAAATACATTTTTATTTCTCGGTGTCATACACAGAGATAGAATGTAGTTTACTGTACTACTGATTGTCTAAAATTATTTCTCTGGATACTGTAAAAAGAAGCTTTATTTTGCCATCTGCAGTGAATGGTGCTGTCTCATGACTCCATGTTTTTTGCCATCTCCCCACCCCTCTTTATTTCATCTAAATGGATCACAAGAAGGAATGTCAGCATAAGAGGGACTCAGTGGTGAGAGCACCACTTTGTACTCAGAGACAGATTTAAATAACTATGTCTTGAACAAGATTTCTGTCTTACTTTCTGTATTAGTTCAGTTGGGAGAACAGTACATCCCCACCTTTAAGTGTTATTGAAATTCATAAATGTAGATTATAACAATAAACTTGTAACAGTTCTGAGAAATGTATAAAATATAGTAGCTTCAACTACTAAACTGCAGAAATCTCTTGAAAATAAAGTATTTAACAGTATATTGAGTACAGATGGCACAAAGTTGTGGCAGAAAATGGAGGTAGAGAAGGCTACAGCACTGGATGAACAGTCAACTCTATATTGAATGCAAATACAACACACCCATGCAAACTTCAAACATTTGATTTCACAGATTCTTTAACACAAAAATGTGCATGCAATATATATAATTTAGCTCATCTTATTCAAGCTGCACATGTGACAGTTCTGAGCTTATTGGAAAACTCGAACCAAGTTCAGCTTTGTCACTGATGGGATACCACGAAGCTGGGCCAATTCCATGTGCTCAGCTTTTGAACCTGCCTCTCAGAACACTTACTAATATTACTCCCCATTCAGGAAGTGATCTCACTGGAAAATCTGAGCAGAGCATAGGACAGAAGTTCCAGACTCAAAAAGCTAAGGAATGTTCCTTTCCCCCCCTCACTTCATCGTCTTTTAAATGAATTTAGTCCTTGTGAAAATAATTGGATCGACAGCCCTAAGGACCAGGGCTGTTGTGGACTCACAAGGACACATTTCCACTGTCCTCCTTTCACATCAATGGACGTTCACTCTGAGCTGCAAGTCTAACTTCTCATCTTGGCCACCATAGGACTTCACCCAAAACTAGTGCAGACATAAGCACAGAATTCTTCAGCCTGAGGATAAATAACATAATCATAAAGACAGTTTATTAATGCAATAATTCACCCCCTAAGCTTTTGAGTTCTCATAACAGAAAAGAAACCGAACACCCAATTCTCAACTGAACTCTAATAATAATTCTAATTCTAATCTAATACTAGTCTAATTTTTAATACTAGTACCGTAATAGTATCCTTTGGTCACTAGCTCTCTCAATTTTGAATATGGGCACCAAATTTGAGCTAAAACCAGCATTAAATATATGCCTATAGGATTTCTGTCTTGTTTTTTCCTACTGGTAACAAAATAAATATTAACTCAGTAACAAAATGTCACCCAAGCTTGAAGTCTATACAGTAGACTATATCCCAATCCTAGACGTAATACAGCATGCCTTAAGGAAGCCTATGGGTATTGCAGTAGCTTCATGTGGAACAGTTAATTCAGCTTCATGTCTCCATTTGACTTCCCAGAATTTCTTATTCTGTTCAGAAGAGTAATTCACCTCATTTTCAAAAGTATGAAAATTCTCCATCTCCATTTCAAGTTGCTGTCAATATTTCCAGGCTGTGTAACCACTCTCCTCAAGTAAAATTGGCAAAACTGGCCCAAATAATGAATTAATTTTTCAGCAGAAGAAAATAGAAAGTATTCAAAGCCGGCTGAAATTGATGTGAAAATATCTAAGAAAGTATGTGCACAGAATTAGCAAAGCACAAGTCAGACCTGTGGATACATGTTGGTCAATATCTCAAAACAGCCAAACAACTTCAGCTGGTGTTCACTGCCTCTATTTGACAATGATGCACATTTTACTCTTCCCCTCACAAGAGCCGACTTCAGATTCATCTCTACTGTTTATTTCTGTTCTTTAGAAAATAGAGATTCAGAAAGTTCTGCCACCCACTTGCAGCAAATTTAAATTTCTAAACAGGAGTGAAGTTCAGTGATAGCACTGTGAGTGAAGCTGCTGAAGTGTAATTATTTTCTTTACAAAGAGCAAGTCTCTCATACTATGTGTAAGTTTACACATAGATGCAGACACACATATATTCAGACTAAATTTACTGTACTATGCCTGATTTTTCTTCATGGTAACTATTTTCTGTGCCATCACTGAAAGCATTTCCAATGTGTATATTTGCTCTGACACCTCTAGATAACATCATCGTGTTCTCTCATGCCCTTAAGTGAGATTGACTCACTTCCATCTCTTCTGTTGCTGTGACAAAGTAAACAGTAGCTACAAAGCTGTCGATGAATTAGATTTCTTTTTCTGTCTGCATTTAATCCTTTTATCTATATAGCTGAAATAGCTTGTTCTATCATCCAAGTCATATTCATATTTTACAACAACTCTTGCCTGATTTTTTGCAGAAATTATACCTGGCTTTTGTGTTATTTTCACCTTTATTAAGGCAGAAAAAGAGCAAAATAAACCAAACTGACTACATTTAATGCAAAAACTATGACAAATTCTTCAGAAGCGAGAGTTTCAGAGAAGCAGGCCTTCTGGGGGTGCTCCCGTCATTGAGCACACACAGGTAATACTCCTTTCTGTGTCTCATAAAGCAAAATTAACTCCTAAAATTGAACTTCACCCACTCCAATCAAAATGCCACTCAACTGCTGATTGAAAGATCCTTCATTCAAATCAGGGTGAGTGCCTTTAATGGCTACCCAAAAGGCTGTCAAATTAAATAAGAAACAAAATGCAAATAAATTAGCATTCCTAGCTACTGATACGCTATAAATATTTATGAGGAAAAAAAGATGCTGTAATTTCAAATGATACCACAGGCCTATTTTGTACAAACAGTTAAAACAGTTATACATGCAATACTGTACTTTGCAATTTTTTTCCATTTCACATCACCATAATCACCTAATAAATATTTAAATGGACCCATTTGCTGTAACTATAAAAGAACCGTGTAAACTTGTTGTCATCTAGACACATAAGCCGCAGTGGAGTCAATGAATTTCAACAGTCACTTAATATTGCCAGCCACAAGCTACCTTAAACCTGCCAGCAACTGTCTGCCAGGAAGCTACTGTAGCACCACGGCTACCTCCTCCAACCCAGGACACGAGATTCATTATGAATGCTAGCATTGCTACTCTAATTAGGCCTGGGAGAGGTTTAACAACCATGCTACAGTCTTGCTGCTGACAAATATAAAAATAAAGCCTTGTTCAAATTAGCAATGTGAAGTGAGAAGGCCTAGAAGCAGCAACTGTCTGACCAGTAGTGAAACAGTTCTAATCTATAGTGAGGTTATTTTGCTTCATAAACTGCTAGTATGTTACCTGCAGGAGGTCTCCCTGTAAAATGAATTATAGTAAGCTATATGTGATAATTAACCGTGCATTAGCAAATATCTTGAAACAGGGGGGCTCTGTTTTCTCTGTATTTTGACTAATAAAAGCATGAATTTGTTCAACAAATGATCATTTAGGTTGTGGAATGCTAAGCATATTGGAAGAACACAGTAAGCAATAGAATATTGTAGGTGGACTAACAGTTTCCTTACAAAAACAGGCTGTTTAATAGGCTGGCTCCATACTACGGTATTCACAGTACTAAAAACCACAGTGTTGGGAAGACAAATACAATATACATTTAAAATAATATAAACCTTGTACTCATATTTACTTTAAAAATGCCATGGATGTGACAATAAAAAAAAAATCCATAAGCAAACGTTTATTTCAGAAAGAGAAAATCCCCAATGACTCTTTCCAGAATGTAAACAGATAGTGAGGCAATTGATATGGTCATCTTCTCTAGAGGGGAGAAAAATGTGGCTGGGTTTAAAATAGTCTACATCATATGAATGTGAAGCAAGGTAAAAAAAAAAAAAAATTATGTATACTGCTTAACACAATAAAAATAAAGTGGTGCTATAATTTATTTTAGCTTCAAATACATCTTATGAAAATACATTTAACTATAATGCTGTATGGAACTGTGACTGTACCAGCCTCCCTCTTTGCTGTGAATCAGAGGTCAGACCTACTGCAGCAGACACAGGTTGACAGTCTGGGCCTCTTTATTCATACTGTATGGACTGGAGCCCAAGACTCTAAACATCACAAACTGAAATTCATTTAACTACAGGTAATCTATCAGCTTTAGCCAGGCTCCATGTAGTAATGACTCACTATAGGATTTGGGTGTACCATGGGTGGATACTCAGCCCCAGTGTCATGGGGATGAACCACAGGTAAAAAGAGAAGTTATTGAACATTTCATAAATATCAGCTTCAGAAGTCTCTCAAAATGTTGAATATCTTTAAAGCATCAGAAGTGTTCTCTAAATGCAAGATAAAGCCAAGCTCAGAAAGTACCTCGGAGCTGTATGTGTCCGTTTTCTTCCACCAGCACAGTTCTCACCTGCCCTGTAACAAACAGCACACTCCAGTGACAGATGCCCCTGCAGCATGCTGGGCCTCTTTCAGCAGAGGCCTGAAATAACTGCCTGATTTCTGAGGCAGAGAGCTATCAGTGAGATACCAGAGTTCTGAACATGTGGCAGACATTCAGTCTGAGAGCATGACAGGATACTCAGAAGGTTGGTCTCTGGAGAAAACTGCGAGGCTGGGACTGCAGCATCCTGTGCCACACAGTCAAGAGCAAGAATGTTCCTCACCAGCTTCCTGCAGCCTTCCTTTGGAACATCCATTTGGTTCAACCAAGGGATATTGGCTTGGTGTTGGTTTTCTAATATCTGTTTAAACTATTTTGGGGGGCTAGTAGATCTATATATATCATATACATTAAATATTTTCTTTTTGTGGAACTAAATGACTGCTGCAATCAAATTACAAAAGATGGGTCAACAACACATTGCTGAGGAAGAAGCATATAGAAAGAAAATAGGCATTCTTCTTACAGAAAATACTCTATATAGTTAAAAAGTTACTACAAATTAATGGCAAGCACATAGCTACAGATTATTTCTTCTACTTCACTACAGAAAGATAAGAAATTATTAAAAAAAAATTCCATTTCTCCAAGCTAGCACAGAGTTTTTGTCTCAAGTTCGTAAGCGCCAATCATCTGGTGAAGGAGGATGAGTTTGAGATTCTGTTTTTCCCTAAATCTCCAGCATAGGCATGTTTGACATATGTCCATAAGGAATTTAATATATTACTTTTTAATGTTTCTCCCTCTCAACACCCTGATTTTTCACTCTAAGTAAGGGCATCAGATAATTTTATCCATCACAATTTGAAAGTGACCACATGTATCCATACTGTTGCAGTTAATAAAGTTTGAAAATCCAGTGTCTCTTTTAAAATTTGCTTTTCAAAAAGAAAACCAAACCCTTAAATGTTGTTTTCACCATTGCACTAACCTTCAGTTTTCTAAGGTAAATGAGAACTTGGAAAGTAGTGTGCTGTATTTTCCCAGTTGAATTATATTTATAGCTTCCAGGCAGAGGGTAAGATTGCCCCCTTTTGGAATTTTTCAGAGTAACAGTCCAAATAAAGAACTGGGTGCAAAGCATTCCTAATCCCTACTCAAGATACGCATCTCATCAGGGATTATTTCTGCTTCACACTGTTGTGTTCTCATGTTACTGTGTATGTGGCTTCACATTCCTTATTAAAGCAACAGGCATGAAAGAATTCAACTGCTCTTGCCAGCAGCCACAAAGGCACAAAATCTAAAGTCAGATAAAGGTAAACATATGGAACATTCTGAGGAATGCAGTAGTAAAGATGGAACATATAGCTGAATTCTTCCCTTCTCTGCTCTGTAGGAAAAACTTTAGAGACAGTAATTTGTACTAAAGTGTCCCATAAAGTAGCATTCTCTGATAAAATTCACAGAGAGCGTAGCATTCTAAATAAGAAATGGAACAACAGAAGTGCTGAAATCAAACAGGACCACTCTTTTGATCCCAGATTTATTTAGTATCAAACCCACCCTTGGTGTACTGATCTGGTGGTTGGGCTTTTTTTTAGATTTGTCAGCTTTAACACCTAAATGGTGGTCGTTAATCAATATATTAGTCCTTTAAAGAGTTGTTTATGACCACAGGCAGAACATGCTCAATAACCAGGAATCTGAATGGATATCTGTATTTTCATTAAAATCTTATTTTTATTATTACAGTGCCATAATGCCAAATGTATCAATAATTTTTTACTGAAAAGAATGCAATTTAGTCCTTTTAAGTAGTTAATAATTAGTATTATTTGCAAATGAACATCATTAGTCTGTTACTTGACCTGTATCTTCTTCTAGTTTTAGAAAGCTAATCTCTTTGTAATGCACAATTAATTAACATTTTTGTTTCAAAAATTATTTCCCAGGGATGATACCTTTAAAGCCCTTTCAGTTACCAAATTCCATTCATTCTCATATGAACCTGGTGGTTTAAAATCGGTAGAGTTTAAGCTAGAGAAATGTATTAGTATGGCTTCAGCTAGAAGTGTTTCAACAGCCAACTCTCCAAACATGGAGAGATCTCCAGATGGAGACAGATTGATTGACATAAACCAGCAACAAAATAGAAATCAGAGACTATTAGTGGGAGCTACACTGATGTATCTCATCATAGCTGAAACAAGACGTCTGCTCAAGCAAAGTAAGAAGGGCAGGCAGTCAGTGCACCACATCAGACACAGAGGAAAATAGAATATTTAAGCTGTGCAATTCTCTGAAGAACTCATTGCCAAACTCCTTAGGCAGTATTCAATAACTCCATCCCATTCATCTGTTCCAGTCAGAGACACTAAGGAATACAACGTTTAGTTTTCCATCCTATTACATTCAAATTATATCACCAAAGGCTATTGTCTTCCAATAACTCAAGTATAGTTCAGTCAACTAAACCAAGATTAGACTAATTCAAAGGAAACAGCATACTTGAGTGTCACTACTGATTTTATACCCTACAGGACAATACTATAGAGCAATGTTCATGTGGATGCTAAAAAAACATCACCATGCCAATAAACTTCAATGCAAGTGCCTCAGGAATAGGTCATGTCACTCATATTTCAGTTTAAAAAATTTTAAAAATTTCTCCTGTGGTTAATATTTTAGTATTCTTAATCTCTGAGATGCCAAACCTATAAGAGTGATGAAAGCGATCCTTATTCCTTACATATGCTTTGTCTTTGCCTCACGGTGAGTAGATTATCACAATAAAGAAGATTAGGTATTGCAAACTTTTATGTCTCCATAAAAAAGCTGAAGTCCCAGGTTTACTGAGTGGAACTCAGAGCAAAAACCACCATTACATATAAAGCACCAAGTGTAACAAGATGAACCGCAACGTAACTTTCCAGACTGTTTGCCCAAGCTGTTTAATGCCCTGTGTACTTCTGCTGAGGGAAAGTGAGAACTTAAGTTGAATTATGTCCTTGCTGCTTTCAAAATACTTTAAACAGTTATTCAGACTGTAGCCAGTGTGTCATGCATTCCAACACAGAATATAAGGATCTATGTATTTAGTGTCACTAAGACTTTTACCTAGAGTTTTCCTTTTGGTGCTATGAAATTAATCATAAGGAAGGAATGCACATTCTGATCATGTTAATTAGCTCACTGAATATGACTTCTAAAGACATCACTTAATGAGTCCTCAAGGATGCTGAAAACGATTTTATTAAGAGAAATTCTTGGTTTCCTTTACTGACACATTCATTGGACCTAAAAAAGGCTGTCATTAAGTAGTCTGTAGCTGTCTTGATATCTATATATGGACAATGAAACCACTGCAGAAGACACACTCTAGATTTAATAACCACATTTATAGCCACTGAAAAATACAAGGATAATGATAGAAGTAGAATAGCCATTTATGCTTTCAGAAAATATAAATTTGAACTTTTGAAGGCATAAATTTTACATATAAAGACATGAATCAGTGCTCTGGATCGCTGAGCTTAATTCTGTGCTTTTATTTTACCTCTTTGCCCTTAATGAAGGACACCAAGAAGTGATGCCAACTGATACAGAGGTTTGCTCATGATTGCAAAAGTGCTTTAAAAAATTGTTGAATGCAATAACCTTTTTAACTGCTCCCTTAGGTTAAGAAAAAAAAGCCTCTGGGTTTTACCATGGCTCAGAAAATTTTACGATATTTTTTCATCTTTGACATATTTTGATTTAGATTCACCCCATTGTGCCACCAAGTCCCTTTTGCTGGACTGGGGCCTCAACATAGCCAAGGTCTTAATTCAGTTAGTCTACCTGGGTGGGAGGTTGGCCAAACATCCCCACCTACTGCTGCCATGAGGTCTTCTCTACTCATTCTTCAATAGAACATGAGAAACAGGTTCCACCTGATTATAGGTCCAAATAAACTGTGCTCTTCGCTTCTTTTCTGTGCAATAAGGAAGGGTGGAAGGCATTGCCCTGAAACAAATCCAGCTTCACTGCACAACCGTTGTCACAAGAACAGTAGTACTTGTAGGACAGGTAGGAATTCCATTTGTTTATTCATTTAGAAGGAAAAAAACCACTGCATCATTAGGAATCCATTCTGGAACCTGACTGAAGCATGCGAATGGGCTGATATAATGCCACAGAATCTGAGCATGTATAACAGAGAATGATTTGAAAACAAACTCTTTGTGAGTGTAGGAGAGAATGCTTATTATGTGCTTCCATAATCACATCTTTCATCCAAAATTAGAATATGTTGAGTAAATCCCAAAACAATTCACGACTTCTCTTGAGCAATTCCCACACTTCCCAATTGTTCTTCGGGCAGCTCAAAGGCCACGTAGCACAGAATCTGCTGTAGGCTGCAGAATGTTTTCATCTGACTTTCTGGTGAGTTTCCACTCTGTTTTTTCAAAGTTGAAAACAGAGGATCCACTACTGGGCTCGTGAATATATCCAAATGCTGGAGACTGGCTATAACAGATATCATAAAAGGATAGAAAGTTGTGTTTTAAGTAGAAAACTTTCTTGTGTCTGTTAAACATCAGCAGAGCTACCTTGCCTGTATTTTTTTCAGTATTCCCTGCATTTTTGCAATACCACTTAAAGAGGTCTAATAGTCTTTGCAACAAGTCATATAATCAGCTGGGCCATTTAAGCAGTACATTTGGGTTGCAAAGCAGAAATTCTGCATAAGTAGGGGGGGAACATAGTAGAACAACATTACTGCTTAGGTTTTTTTATAAACTATAGGGAAGTTTTGCACTGATTCACAAATAATTTCCAGTTGATAAAATATTGTTCACCTAAAAAGAAAATAAACTAAAATGTAGCTCTAACTATTTGAAAAATAATAAATTTACAATCATTATTTTCTGGTTGCCCTTTTCCTCTTCTCACCCTTGTCCAGCCACACACCAAACCAGTGCTGGCTAATACTGAATCACACAAGCACTGGCTACCGAAACAGTCAGAAGCATAAGAATAGCTCTCCAAGTTTAGTGAAAGTCTGTCATTTACGTCAGAATCACACACAAATTTAGTAATATCATTATCCTGGCAATTCAAATGACCTCACAGACCTGAATCCTGTTTTCAAAAATAGTGCCTGGGAAATATAATACTTTTTATAATAAATGGATCTTTTCAAAGAGATTGAAACCCAGGCCTCCCTATTTCTTAGAGAGACAACATATTCCAGATGCATAATTTTTAATATTAAAATGGAGAAATTAATTAGCTGCATGGTTTCAAAATACCTGAACTCCCAATAAAAATATTCCACAAGGGCTTCTTGCTGCAGATATCTAATGTAATCTAATGTAATCTAATCTAATCTAATCTAATCTAATCTTTGCTTTCATGGAGGATCTGGATTTTTCTCTGCATTACATGATTGCTTCAGATTACAATAAACCTTAAAAAAAAGAACAAACCCCAAACCTATGAGGAAAACTAAATGAAAACTTGTTTGCTAGTTTTGATAGTTTCAGTTCTGTAACAAACAAAGCTTTAAAGTCTCTGAAGTGTTTCTACAAGGTATATTCAACTGCACATGGAACATTGGAATTGGAGGTAAACACATCCCCAAACTTATCACCTACAGAAGGACTTTCCCTCCCTAACAGAGGTACTGAAAGGGCATTGACAAACATTGGAAAGAGCAAAGAGAGAGGGAAAGAATGGGTTTAAATTTTGGATAGAGCTTAGTTAATCTATTCAGTTGTGAGTTTAACCCTGTCTGACCATAATTATTGATATTTTCTTTTTTTGATAAATAGAGCCCACAAGAACAGTATTGCAATGATAATGAACAGTAAAACTTGCAATCAAAACATTAGCAATTCCCAATTCCTTCACCTTAGAGAGTAATGAGTTTTCTACATCAAGCATTACTGAGTTTATGATTAACACAAAATTAACACAGTTGCTGTGAAAAGCTTTTTATATGTATTCCACAGTTTCGCTGAATGTATTGATTTGTTCTCCAGGTATACACTGAAAACAGTTTAGAGCTCAACATGAATTTGGCATGGACTAAACTCTGCAAGATTTCCTAAATACAGCTAACAGAGAAAGTTTAATGCTATTTTGTATAGGAACTTTTTCAGTCATAAATTTGTGGGGAAATTTGTTGTCAATAAAACAAAAATCTGTCTTATTTTAGGGGGAGACCAAGTTTCTCCTAAAATCTAAAAAGAGCTGTAGGTTTTGGATTTCACAGTAAAAATACCAAAACTAATTTGATTTTAGGGGAAAGGATTTCTAATCAGCCCTAATAATAGGGAACATTCTCCGTCATCATTCAGTTTGGCTGAACAAGGAGTCCTCAATTTATTCTATAAATGCAGAAAATACTTGTAAGAACCTATATTTACAACATTTAATAGCATCATCCACTAACTCTACACTAGGAAAGCTGCAGGAACAATAAAGGCAAGAAGTGCAAGAGAGGGCCTGTTGAGATTAGCAGTAAAGGCTCAGTGTAATTGGACATGCCATCACATCGAAAACGAAGGAAACAGGTATGAATTCCTCGGTGAATTACTGGCTACCCTTCTGTCATTGCTTGTATTGAGCTCAGTACAAAGTTTTAGGTAAGTTCTGTGGAAACTTTCCTTATCATCAGCTTAAAATCTTCAAAAAGAAGATTTAAAAAGAAGAAACCAGTACTACTTCATCCTGTATGTGGAAAGAGTACAGACAAGAATGTCATGCTATTTCCAAGACAGTCAATTGTAACATGCATGTGCAGGCCAAGTTTCTTCCATCAGAGGAGCAGTCGCCATGAGACTATTTAGTTACATGAATCACTATTTATCTAGAGCCTTTGACAACATACAGTCAAATCAAATTCTTTCAGAGAAGACAGACACATGTAAACTTATATCCCTCTTTTTCACTTCCAAAAGGCATCTTAATCAGTTTATGAAACATGAAAAAAATCTAGCCTGTTGCAGTGCCATATAAATGTTCTAAAAACCTGAAGTGCTGTTGCTATAGAAGGCACATGAGCTTTGAATCTGTTGCTAATGAACAGTGCTTGGAAAACATCTTGAGAAATAATTGCAGGTTAATAACCAGCTTTCAGAAAATCCAAGCGATCCTCTTTTATTCCATGTGTCATAGCAGTCTGAGTGCGATACTACAATGCAACCTAATCCTAATTAGCTTCCTTAATCTCCCATTGGCTGGAGTTGATTTGTTCTATTCAAAACAGGTCCCCTAAAGTTTTTGATAACTCCCAAAACTACTTATTCTTTAGTTATGACAAACCCCCACCCCCCACCCCCCCCAACCTTTTGCAGGGAATCAAAGGAAATAAGAACTTTTCCTTAAAACCCCCCTGGTTTGTCTTGGACTGTCAAAAACTCTAAGCATACTCATTCCAGGTTGTCAGTTTTTAATACGGGGTTTGCTCATGTGTGAATGCAGGTAAGCTAACACCCTCCCATAAAATGACTCTTGAAGAAAACAGTAGAAATATAAACAGTTGCATAAAGAAATTATGAACACCCAGTTTTAATATGATGATTACTTGTTTATAAGTACAGCCCATTAAAGGGTATTGGCCACACACCATAGTATCACTATATACTTGGTTTAAAATAGTAGCATTTACTTGGAAGGCATAACAAAAGTGTTTTCTCCCCAATAAATATTTCAATTTCCATTCTTCTTATAAAATATTCTACATATTTAGAGAACAGCAAAGAAATAATCTGCTCATGCATCACATTAAATGAAATGCAATCTTCATTCTTCAAAGATGAAAAGTAGTGTCTAGAAATGCATGTAGTAATCTGCTCATCAGATAAGTGAACTGTCTAAGAAATTATTTGAGAATACTTACATACAGTGACTCCAGTTTGCTTTGCCCCTTTTCACTTCTGCTGTTATTCAAGCCTCAGCTGAAACAAACCGTCTTTGACAGTTTGCGTTTCCTCAGAGCTGCTCTGTCTGTCTGCAATTCCTGAGATGAACACTCTTCCAGTAATTTATATCCCTATCAGAGTTCTCCTGCTCCCCGAGCAGAGGCAGCACGGCTGCTCTGTCATCTCCCAGTTATTGAGCTTCTGCAGCGAAGAAACAATAGAGGGGAAACTGACAACTGATAGTGTCCATCTACTGAAGGAAAAGCAACCTGAGACCAGAAAGTAACACATTAGATGGTAAGGGTACACTGAAGTGTGTCATCTGTCCTCCGGTGGCATTTTGACCCCCAGAAAAACTGTAAAATACGATCATAAGCTTGGGAGGGAACAACAACACTGGAAAAGGATTTTAATGCAATCATTCTCATGAATATCATGATATTCAAAAAATAGATGTTCCTTTAAAGTGAAATTATGTCTTAATAAAAGGAAAAATTCTCTATTTCTCTTTTCCAGGAGAGCAGCAAAGGCTGAAATGCTCCTGACAGATACTATGTTCCCTTCAATAAGTTAAATTACTCTGTTAATATTAGCACCATCATGTTGACAATTATGTTGCATGAGGATTAGAAGCAGTGTAACTATTTAAATAATAAAATTTCTGTTTTGAAGGAATAGCAGTAAATAATTCTGATATTCTGATGAAGGGCCATCTTTTTAACACAGTCTCTTAAATTTATTCTAGTGTATGAGATACCTTAATTACAATAACTTCTGTGAGGAAACAAGTGAACAGATGAATTGTAACATGAATCTTCAAGGCAAGCTCTCTATCAAAAGAGGCCTCCTCCTCCAAATTAATTTATATAAATCAATAATCATTCCCACAAGCCTACTTATTTATACAGTGGTAAATTTCATTCTATGTAAAGGAATTCACAGAAATTTTATCAGATAGTGCTACGGTTAAGAAAACATTCAATTTGGATGGAGAGTTCAGATTAGAATTTAAATCTCCATTGGAACATAATTAATGCACTAACATCTCTTAATAACCACAAAAACTGCTAGAAGAGGCAGTTCCATTACTACTTTTTTAGAGTTCAGTAGAACTAATTTTTATAGACAGGACTAAACATTTTTAACACTTACTTTACAGCCTCCTCTGGGATGGTATATACTGCTGCCAGCTCAGCACCACTTCCTGACACTTTAGAGAAAAAAGAAAGAAATGTTAAACACAGTGGCAGAAGAAAAGTTTCAGTGACTTGATTAATTTTTCTGCATTGGAATCTGACTGAGATAACACAACTTTTATAAGAGGGTATTACCTTTTTGAATTTAAATCTATGAGATGGGATTTCTGCCCCTCACTCTCCTTGTAGAATACACAGTATCAGAATCTTGACATTTGGATCATTTGTATTATTGGAGAGAAATAATAACTTAAAGACAGAAAACACATAAGGATATAAATCCAACAATGTCAGTAAATTCTCAAGATAAGATTCCTATCTAATAGTCCTCAAACACAGTGCTCAAGTGCCAGAAGTCCTTTAGGACATAAAGTGAAGATATTAAGCAGCTAGAATCACTTAATACCATGACCTCATTCATATGGCAGTGTTGGAGAGCAAGGAGACAAAATAATTACAGCCACAAGGGTTTAAGTGTGACCTTCTATGGACAAGTCTCGCCAGTGAGAGGCTGTTTTCATCCCCCAGATACTTAATAAACTAAAGGAGAAGGGAGGAGAAAAGAACCTGGTGGAAATATCATTGTATCCCTTGTTTGAATGAAAGATCTTCCTTCTAGTGCACTCTGAAGAGAACCTACTTTCCTGTAAATCTTTGTTTCTTCTGCTTCATGCAAAGAACTGATAGAAGACAAACCATTTCACAACTTAGGTAAAGAAAATCCTCCCACAGCTGAGCTATTTGCAACTATTAATAGAGCAGATCTTGGCACACTGGAGATGCAGCATGTATAGCTGGAAGAAGCAATGGAACATGGTGTGTCTTCTATTTCAGGGAGAAGGCAAAAAGCAAAGAGAACACTGAAGTAGTTGCCACTTGGAGACCCTTTTAGAATGCAAAATGAAACAAGGTGTTAAGGCACACTCCAAACTGTGCTCAAGGCTCAGGGCAAAGGGCTTGGTCAGTGGACCTCACAGGAATTACAGTACAATGTGCAATAAATGAAGCCTTGAGAGCCCCAGCTGAAGCCTTTTCCAAATTTTTTGTCAAAAATTCCCAAACTGTTCCCATCACCAAGGGCAAGCCATACTGACGTCATCATACAAGGGAAGGGTCAATAAATATTTTCACATTTAGAATAAAATTATTTATTTAGAAGTTCACAAGGTTCTTGAGACCTTCAGCCAAAGAAGTTGAAAAATTATATTCTGATTCCTTTTAACAATAGCCCACAGATAAAACTTGCAGAAATGTCAGGTCTAACTTTCAGGAGTGATTCAGGCAGATTAGGCTTATAAATCACTTAGATGCGTCTAAAATTTGTGCTTGAGAGGAAGCAAATTTAAGGAAAGAATATATAAGTTTTTCTTAAACAAGCACTATGTATTGTAACTAGGCTAGAAAATAACAGAGATGTGAATATTGCTTGTTGAAAAATTAGAAGGGATGGCTATGGCAGGATTTCCTATGACTTTATGCAATCATCAGAAGCAAAAGAATGAGGCAATTTCTAAAGCAGCTGCTGTTTATAATGTTCCCCTTCAGATCTCCACTTCTAAATCCCAGTCCATACTGCAGCAGAGACCCTCTGCTGACACAAGAAAATTCTTTAGTCACTATTTTCCTTCCCAGTCTTTCAGCTGACCTAAGCAGCTCCTAACACTTGCCAGACTAAGATGACTCAGCGCTACAGTTAGATAACATTTTTTTCATTTCTTCTTGAAGTTCAAATAATAAACAGTCTTTCACTCCTTTCAAGATCTAACGTCAGCAGACAACTTTCAGCTCCCTGCTTCTCTGAAGCACCAATTCTTCAGCTTTACTAAGGCTCAGACAAGAATGAGTCAGACATTGACATCCAAAGAAAGTAATGTCCTCCTGCATCTGTCACTATGCAGGAAAACTCGGACAGAAATTCCAGGCTCCCATGCCTTTGTCATCCAACTGTATTCCTAAACAAAGTTGAGTTTTCCCTTTTCTGGCTCCTCCTGGAAGTCTACCAGCTGCAGCAGGCAATCCAGAACTGCTTTGCTGGGTATCAGACCAGACTCATTTACTGTTTTCATTAACCCTGGAGGCACAGTTTCTCAGGGCTCATTCAAAACCTCATATTCTCAAAATACAGTTACCAGAATTAGGGAGACACTAAACATACTGAGATAAGACCAAAATGGACATTCTCAATTTTCTGAGTCATTGTATATGTCCAAATGAAGGAAAATAAGTTCTGCCAGAGTTTTTGGTGGGTTATATTATATTATATTATATTATATTATATTATATATTCTATTATACAATTATATATATTGTATTATATATAATCTTTGGGACCTGATCAACACCCACAGAGAATCTTCCACAAGTTCAAAGTGGAATTACTGAAATGTGTATGAAGCAAATTTATATTATCAATTTCAACAGTCCCACATAAGCCTAGTTTGTGCAAAGGTGAATGCCACCCACCTGCAGCATCACCTTATTCAGGAGTGTATTACCAACATTATGAAATCCCAAATCAATCCAACTGGGATATTTTCCCTGTCAATAAGAGCAATAATGGTTTTTGTTTAGAATATCTAATCTTTCCACTTCATGAGCAGCATGATTCTACTTCAGAGATGGGGGAATCAAGTCACAGGAAAGGTACTGGCTACATGAAAGTACCCAGTAGCTCAGTGGCTTAAGGCTGGATTAGCACCCGAATATTTGAATTTACCACCCAGATCCTCACTCATCAGCCTCTCCAGAGAGCTGACAGCCTCCCACTGCCCCATGCCAGTTACAACTTCATCTCCAGTGGGGAAGCTCGACCCCAGCAGCCAATAACTGTGTGTACCTTCTGCAGGCACTTACTGACTGCGGGGGCACCTGAGAAGAGCAGGCTATTTGGGGCTGGTATTCACAGCTCCAGCTGTGTGTACCTTCTGCAGGCACTTACTGACTGCTGGGGCACCTGAGAAGAGCAGGCAATATATTTGGGGCTGGTATTCACAGCTCCAACTGAGCAGACTCTGGTGAGTACACCTGACAACACTGGCTCAGAGCAAGGCTGACACAGACACAGAGCACAAACAGGAAGAAATAGAGAGAGACTGGGTGTTATTGATCTAGGATTGTATTTTTCTATGCTAATAAACACAGTGTCTGCTCATTCCTGTAGGTGTGTGGAAATCTCTTTTCACAATGTCACATTCCTGAAGAGCACAGCTGGCATTATACAGATAATGTACTTTATATACAACATGCATTACCTTGTCATTTTGTAAATTAGACTGTGGCAGACTTAAGATAGGGAAAAGGTAATCCCATGGAATCCCTTCTCTTCTGATGCTGGTTTAGCCACCATCATTCCTGTCAAGCCAGACTAATTGCTTTGTTTTTGTGGGCTTCTAGGGAATAACATACTTACAAATTTGGAAAAAATAACAACATTGACTGTGCTGACTTTTGATCAATCACCACCTCGCCGGGAACGTCAGACCTATTAAGTGTCCCTTCTTTGCCAAAAATTAATGAACCAAAAATAAGTACCAGAGTTTGGAACCATCTCTGACTCAGCTGTAAATGCCACAGTCACATCGGAGGGTGAGGAAAGAGGAAAAAGGAGTGAAAGAAGAAAGCAAGGGTTAGCAATAATTGCAGCATGTTTTCTTTTTCTTCACTATTAAATATGAGCAAATACTAGAACTCATAGTGGCCAAAGTGAAGACAGGTCATTTTAGATTTTATTGATCAAACATTCAAAGAGATTAAAATTTAAAAATGAACAATAAGTAGCTCTTCTTGTGCATTATTTCACATACACATGGAGTTGAACAGAAAAAATCAGCCAAATGAACCAGCTTTTAACAAAACCAAATTCCCACCCCAAACTTCTGAAACATTATAAATTAAGTCATAGTTTTCCTTCAAGTTTTTGATTTTTTAGATCCTCATGAAATTCCATGAGACTGTCCCAAAGTCTTTGATAAACTACTTTCTGCTGAAAGAGTATTAAACAGACTTTCTGTATTACGTTTAAAAGAAATATTCCAACGTCTGAAAATACCACCAAGAAACTTTAAAGTAATCCAAAGAGGTATGATTTTTTAATTGTCCAGATCTTATCAAATTTTAGCAGTAACATATCTGTTGGTTTTGTTTTGTTTTTTTTTTTTAATTCAGTACTATTGCAACCTCTTTTCCTTTTATTTCCCAAGATCTTTTGGCAACAATAAACTTACTTGATTTCCTTTTACAAAATGGTCAGATTGTCTCAAGACAATTAAAAGGAACCATGCTGTTTGAAGTAACACTGCCATTTTCCTGCTAATGAGCCCTTGTAGTCCTGAGGTTATGGTAGGAGCAAAAGAACTTTAGTACAAACAATGACAGTCAGTCCCACAACATTTGAATGTGCCATGTCAGAAGAAAATTGCAAGAGGAAATTGCATCCATTAAGATTATATTCTTGAATCATTTGAAGGTTAATACTTTCAAAATATATAAAAAGTCAAAAACACTGCAGGTCTGCATTTCTCAGGTAAAAGGCTCAGACCATGAGCCATTCAGCCAGAATGGTTTAGGGTTCAATCAAAGGCTCAGAACATAAATTTGCAAGAGCCAAGAAAATAATTAGGATTTATTTAACGTTTTATTTAAGAAGAAATTAAATCTGAAAAATTTCAGAATGCCAATTTTGCACCCACTTTCCACATGCAGTGTCTTACCTTTTTCTATTTGAAATTACCATTAGATTTCCACGTTTCTTTATAAATCTAAAAACTTAACAAATTTCAAAATACATTCTAGTGTGTTTTCTTTCAATATTGAAATTAGGAGGTGGACTGGCTAACACCTGTCCCACACCATGGCTAATTCTTTCACAAACTGTGTGAAATAATATTTCTATTATTATATTCCTATAATGGTATAATATTTCTATTTTTATATTATTATGTTGTGTACAAGTATAAATAGGCAAAGCTACATTTATTCCAAGCCTCTGAGGGGTCACATCCCAGCTGCAGTGAGAACTGAGGCTCTGGGATTCAAGGCCATGGGTGCCAAAGAGCCACCACACCCCAGGCCACGGGACCAGAGCATTAAATTTGAAATGCCACCTCAACTATGAAACCTTTGCCTCTTCTCCATGTTACATCATACAGTTGTTTCAGAGAGGTATTGAAATAAATATTTACACAATCAAAATAGCCCCATACACAAACATCCTCCTGTGTGGGACTGCATAGAGGGTTTTCTGACTGCATACATTTTGGTCTCACTATCTTGGCCACTACACCACCAGCATTATCTGGAACCGAATTTTTAAATGTGGCCATCACATGGCTGAAGTTCAAAACTGCATCTTAAAATTTAAGTGGAGATTTTTGTGGAGGCTGGAGGAGTGTCTGTGCAGTCCCAGCTCACCCAGGACCCCACACATTTTCCAACATCCACAGCCCCCCAGCCCAGCCCTGCCCTGGATCCCACCCCACAGCTGCCCTCCAGCCCTGGGGAGGATCTGGGGGGAAGGAGTGCAGTAAAGAAGAAAGAAGTCTGAAATCTGACTCTATCACCATTAACTCCTCAAAAGACTCACTGCTGTCCCAAACAAATCCACTGGGCCGCTAAGGCCCTGCTATTTAGTGTCCAGGAGAGCACGCTGTATTCCATGAACTTACAGCTCCGTCCCTGGTTTCTGAGCTTTCTCACCTTCAGAATGACATTTTATTTTTGGCAATACATCCCCTTTCTACATCCTCCCTGCCTTTGCTTTACCCTGTCACCTAGAGGAGACACTAAGTTGTACAAATATTTCAGAAACTTACTGGGAATGTGGCCTGCCAGAAGCATTCCTCTCCCTGCACTCCAGCACATGCCTCACATGACAGTAGTTTTGTCACCTTGTGTGAGGCAGTTTTCCTTCAGATGACAGTAGTTTTCCCTCAGTGACAGCAATTTTCCCTCGTTTGACAGTAGTTTTCACTCAGGTGACACCACAGGATTTTTCCCTCGGGTGACAACAGTTTTCCCTCAGGTGACAGTTCTCCTTCAGGTGACAGCATTTTTTCCATCAGGTGACAATAGTTTTCCCTGAAGTGACAGGACAGGAGCCTTCCCTCAGGTGACAGCAGTTTTCCCTCAGGTGACAGCAGTTTTCCCTCAGGGCCCGGTATGATGGCCACAGGGCTGGCAGCGCCTCAGGGCTGTGCTGAGGCGAGCTGGGACCACAAACTCCATTCTTTGTGCAGGTAGGTTTGATTATAAATCTGCTTTGTGCCCTTCAGCTTTTGATCTCAAGAGGAGGGCTATCTCCTTGCCATCTCACTGATCTGCAGGCCCTTGCTTAGAAAATTCCTCAGGGTTTTCATGGTCTGGTCACAGGGCCAAGGTTTCTTCTGGGACCAGGGTGACATTTTACTGCCATGTTGTCTATTTTGGTGTCATTTTCCCCCTCTGTTCAGAGCAAAATGTGCTCACAGAAGGAAGAATCCCTCAGGAAGGTACAGAGGAGGGGGATTATTTATGTGATATTCTGTGTGTATTAGCAGGTTAAGGGAAAGAACCCTTCTTTGCTTGGCAGTTATTTTCTTTTGGTTTTTACATTTTGTGCTTTTATTGAGAGATGAGCAAATTTCACCCTTTTTTCTGAGTTTTTTGGAGTTTGGAAGGGGTTAAGGGAGGCACTGCATGCACAGTGTATCCACATCTTGGGCATTGGCTTTTTCCAGGTGGCAAATAAAAAGTGATTTAGCATAAACAGTTATAAGGGGAGAGGATGAGGCTGCAATGTGAGACATGCATTCATTATCAAAGATTTCTTTTGCTAACTGTTACTTTGCAGATTGACCTGCCAACATTACATGTAAAATGTTGGAGAAGAAGGAAATTATCCCATTCAGTTTCTGCCATTGCTTTTATCTTGATTCCCTGGGGCTTTATGGGGGCAAATTGTAGTCAAGGCAAGAAGAGGAGGATGCTATCTGACTTCAGGCAGTGAAACTGAGGTAGATATTTTTAGTTAATTTACTAAATACTGTGATCAGTGGTAGTTTATAACTCAGGTATCAGCCTCTGGATCCCTGCCCAGTGTTGTTTTGCTTTCACTCTTACTTATAAACACATCTACATCCAGATAAAAGCGTCTTTGTAAATTTTATTTATTTGGAGGTTTCTACATGTGATGGAAAAACTTTAAATGGTAGATGCAGAACAGGCTTTGGATCTAGACAAATTTTGTACTCACCAAAACAAATATGAGCCAAATTTAGAAGTAGTGCCATATGACATGCTCTTGGGGAGTGAGAGGCTGGCTGTAGGCCCAGATCTGACAAAGATCTTTTGCACAGTTTTATCTTTATACTCTGTGAATAGTCCCACTGATCATCCTGTCAACCTGAAGTACTAAAACATCATCAGCTTGGCCTTTAAGTTTCAAAAAATTGATTTTTAAACGAAAGAACTTTTTAAAAAGGTATTTTTTACTTTGCTTTCTGTTTATTGAGCCTTAAGGAAACATCTGTGTCGTGTTTTCCAGTCTTTTTCTTTGCAAGGACAGAAAATATTTTTTTTTTTTTCCCTAAAATGAATCTGGAGGTTCTCATGTAGATTTACGACTTTCAGAGATGAGATTTTAGGCAGATGTCATGTGTTGTAGGATTCTTGGTAGGAAATGAGAGAGTCGGCAACACAGAAAACACAGCACTTGTTTAAAGTTTGCAGAATGCCTGGATCATAATTTCTTTGGGGCAAGAGTGTTAATTGTATTGTGGCTAAGTGATGCACATGCAGTTGTGTATAAGAGTGCGTAGCTCACTCTTCTGATGCCGTATGTCTGCTTTGGTCTGTTCATTGCACCTCATGCAGCTGGTCCAAGGAAAGTACCAGTGGATTAAAGATAATTGCAGGCCAATGACTAAAGCTTTTATTCTGTGGAAATCACGGGGGAAGTGCATAAGAAGGTGTCAAAGAGTCTGATTTAACTTCAGAGCAGGTGTCTTTTGGAGAAAGTCAGCATACCCACAGAAGCAAGCAAAAAATTACTGTGGAAATGCTCCAGATAACAACCAGAAAATTAAATTTTGTGTAAATGGGAACAAAAAAAAAAATAGCGTGTAGCTGGAAACAACAGAGAAGTAAGCACTCAAAGGGTATTATTGATGTGTTTTAATTAAAAATTAAAGTAGCTTAGGGGCTGACCCAAAATGTTGGCAGTGAAATCAAACCAAATCCAAGAACATCTGTTTTACACATAGCACTCAGCAGCCCTAGCTGCCATCAGCCAATGCTGCTACAAGGTTCTACAAAGATACAATTACACAGCCTCTGTCCCAAACAATCTTGATTTGGTGTAACAGACAGAGGACAAGTTTTACACATGGAGGAAAAAAGCATAGAAAAGCTGGTTATTCCTCTGTGAAACAAAAAATATTTATGAGAGGACCTGAATACAGACCTCATGTCTGAAGAGAATATTATGTCTTCAAGAGCATTTCTTGACACTCTGTGACAATCCACACTCCTACTTTTATTGTATAATGGAATATTTTTATTGCTGTTTAACTGAGGGGATCAGTTAAATACATATTTACCATATAGTTTTTTCACAATTTGTTTCTGCCACGTTTTTCTATGTCTACATGTCCACTGTGATTATTATTAGATGCTATGATTACTGTAGATGCCATAAAACATGAATTATTACTGGGAGAAGCAACGCTGTAGCTGCCCAGGTTGATGCACATTTATACATGGGCAGCAAATGTTGTATGCAGTTTGAGTGGTATAAATTACAGTTCCTGGATAGGCTATTAAAATCTATTTTCACAGCAAGCATGTGGACAAAGGGAAATGAAAGCAGCTTTGCTGGACCTGCAGGACACAGATAAATGCTGAAGCAGAACTCAGCCAAAAATCCTCATGTCTGTGGTCAGATAGCAGAAATTCTCTAGCAGAAAAAGTTAATAAACTGTCAAAAACATACTGTGGCAGTGTCTATGACTTTTCAGACTGCAGAAAATGTGTTTTCCCTTGCAAGATACTCTCTTTAGACAACCTTCCTCTAAGCTTAATTATGTACAGATTGTAATTACTGTTTTCCCCAGAGTAATCCTTCTTTAAATACATCCCTCTTTTGGGGGAGACTGTGGGCAAAAGTGTTGCAGCATCTCTGGGTGCTCTGTGTTGGTACAGCCCTGGCACTGGATAGACTGGAAAGGCCTTGGCACAAAAGTGATCTGCATACTTTTTTCTTCCAAAGATCCTGATTAGTTAAAACCTACACAGGAAAAGGTAACCTCCCCAAAATTCCTTAGGAAGTTTTCTTGTGTCTAAACTACTCTGGAAAAAACTTACAGAATGAAAAATACCTGTGGACTGCAAGGCTCGTTTCAAAGCCCATCAAACACAAGGACTTCCTTCAACTTCAAGACTACGTTGGATTATTGAAGTCATCATAAATGACCTAAGAATTGCGTGGGAAAGGCACTTGCTGTGTTAGGCATAAGACTCAGCATTCTAAAAACTTGATCTAAAAGTAGATTTTTGGCTTCATCAGATCACTTGTGAGAGACCCATGCCAGGTTCTTTACAACCACTGAAGAGAAAGTCTAAACCATGTCTTGAAATGCAAATCATGGTCTCTTTCAGTATAGTCTGCTCTAAGTAGAAACAAATGGTTTCTGGAACAGCATATTTAGTTTAATTGCTACTTCACTCAACAAAACCCTGATAAAATCCATAATAAGAGAATCAACACTCCATAAGCTTTTTAATTGTTGCAATATATAGGGATTCCCATTTGTCTTGATGACAAATTTATAAGAAGCCTTCTACTACATATGGGTTGGGGCTTAATTTCAGCATTTTATGGCCAATCCTGAAAATCCTAAACAATGCCCCATATTGTAGTCCCTTTATCAAAACAACTGGAATACGATCCTCTTGTAATTTTATATGATATTATTCTTGAGGAATAGTTTTCTAATGGTACTGTGCTGGTGGCAATTGATTCTGTTGTTCAACATTCTGGCACCTGCATACTTCTTGTAGGTACACACATGCACACTTTTAATTGGAGCCTGGCTACCTGCCAGATTAATTTACTAAGGAACATGATAAGGGGATATTACTCCAATATTATGATCTTGTCAAATATTGTAATTGACCCTTTGCAGGTTTTTTTCTGTACTGTAAAGAACTGTGTTTTTCATTAAGATCTATCTTAAATATAAATCACCAAAACAAATAATTTCTTAGCCTGCAGTATCTAGAAGCACCAAGAGCACAGCGAACATTTTGTGAAGTAAAACTTCTTTAGAAGTTTGATTTTTTTTTAAATTACTTTACTTAGATAGTAAAAATTATGGCATTTACTATCAAGCAGATGTTTCATATATTTTTTTGACTTTGAAGAAAGCACTTAATACAGAAAAAGTTACACTTGCAGTAAGTATATTAACATTTTTCTCATCCAAAATTGAGGCTGAGCATGAAAATAATCAAAAACATATTTTAAAGAAAACGAAAGATATTTTTATTTAATATTATTTTAATATTTTTAATTTAAACTTCATCTCCTTATAACTCACTTTATATAGTTACCTAAGAAGTCCAAACAGCATTTTTTCAGATGTTATTTTCACGTATTTGATGACTTCTCTGCGTAAAATTATTAGTAAATAATTTAAGGCTTATTTTTAACGTGAAAAATCAGAGGAATCTTGTAGGACTTGATAGACAATTTCAGCAATATTACCATGCTGCCCTCTGCAGTACACTGACAAAGCACTGCATGGTAAAAGTTTTGTAGGCATCTGCTGTTCTTCTTTGCATCCAAGAAAATTACCACTGGAAAAAAGGAAGCCTTGGCTAAGCTCCTTGAAAAGCAGGATGAATATGTAGTGTTTCACTTCACTTAGTCCAGAATTTTCTGGGCATGTTTTCCCAAGGTATGTATTACTATGTAGGATTTAATCCCTGGCTAGACCCGAAAGCCTTTGATGAAAATAGAAGTGATTATTGTAAGATCACCTCAGTGCTTGTATTCAAGTTCTTTAGTGAAGATTTTAATTTTTTGCTTTAGAATCACCAGATTGAGGTTTCTCAGCAAAACTGACTTTTGTCATCTGGAGGTGCAAGACCAGTGTCAGACTCCCATTGAATCCAACTGTTGTGGCTCCTATGGAAAATAAGTCTCAGAAGTCCTGGGACTCTACTAGGAGAAAGTAGTAGGTATCAAAGACAACAACAAAACATGTTTTCCCTCACAAACTCAAAAAACCCCGAGACATTTGGAAGACCTATCCATCTGTTGTTTCCTAAATTAATTCATCTTTCTCCAAGATGTGTCTCATGGAAAAAAGAAAAATTCCCTTTTATTCTTCCCTCCTCTCTCTCCCTTCCACAAATTGCCTTAAAACCATATCAGAATGAAAACAAAGGTCAGGCATTTATGTTATCTCTAAGTTCTGGGGAAAAAAAACCAAACCAAAACACCAAAAAAAGTGGAGTTTAGGCCCAGATTGAATTACTTTATTATCTTTTTAGGAGTCTCTTCCTCAATATAGATATTTGGTATAAAGATTCTCAGTTGCAGATTGTCGATAGCTGGAATTGGGGTTCAAAGACAGCACAGGTCCACAAACAGAAAGTACAACAAACCCCTCCTTTATCCTGCTTCTCCAACACAGAGAGATGTTAAAGTGTATATCATTCATGTTTATTTTTGGGTCCTTTCTCTGCTTCCACAACTGGAAAAAATGCACAAGTTAAAAGGAAAGATTGTTATCTTCAAAAGTGGTTTTAGGGACTTTATAACACTTGAGAGCAGCTAATTAAACTGTTAGAAGTTATTAAATATTTTAAGTACTTTTCCACTGCTAGTCAACAGGACTTAGATGCATTATTTCTTTAAGTCCCTTTTTAATGTAAAAAGGTGCCTTTCTTTAGGTGCCTAAAGACTTGCGAGAATATACTTTTCTCAAGTCTAGACTTTCAGGTCAGGCAGAAAGAAAATGTAAGCTAAGTGACAGGAATTGCAGCATCTTCAGACTGACAAGTCATGAAAAATTAAGATCCTGACAGGAGACAGCAACATTCACTATGGTGAGAACATTGAACTGCCTTTCAGTATAAGCAAGGAAAACACCATCTATGGGAAAAGCTACCTGTGAAAATGCAGGGACTCTGCGAGGAGATCAGAAAAGTCCCCAAGATGATGACACTGATGGAGACATCAAGGCATTAAGCTGATAGGGCATGAAGAGAGAGAGGAACTGGCTGTCTCTAATTACCATGGAAAACCTGGACAAAGGGGCATTCCCAGACATTGAAGAAGTCAGATATGAATTGTCACTGGAGGTGTGGGGGCAGAGAATTATGACTAGATACACAATTGTTTTTCTCAAAAGATATCATAACCTCTTACAAACATTAATTAAATTGTTAATTACTTCACAGTCTTATTGCATAAGCAACAGTGTAACTACAGGTGACTCAAATGTGGAATCAGAAGTGTCCTGAATGCTGTAGCCGTTCAGGTTTGCACCAGATATTCACTGTTTGAATTTTACTTGGATAGCAGCTCAGCTGATAAGTGAGTGATGATCAGTCTTTTGATGACTGGATGTTGATGGAAAAGGAAAGGAAGTAAGCCCAGGTGTCCTGCTGTTTAAATCCTAAGTAGACAGTACTTCCTAGTTTATTCTGAAGTTTGACCTAGTAAAAACTCCGACATTTAGAAG
Organism: Corvus brachyrhynchos; assembly: GCF_000691975.1. Classification (NCBI taxonomy): domain Eukaryota; kingdom Metazoa; phylum Chordata; class Aves; order Passeriformes; family Corvidae; genus Corvus; species Corvus brachyrhynchos. The sequence goes on along the minus strand of NW_008239056.1, from coordinate 431,035 downwards.
GCTTAAGATTCTAACTCCCTCTGGCAATTTTAGAAATACCACCTTCCATTAATAATCTCCAATGAGAGAAGGTTTAATATTACTAAATATTTGTTTGATGAATTTGTTCCCCATACAAGTGAGGACTTCTTTGTGTACATATGACCTGTATGGTGAAAAAACCCCACATGATTAGTATGTCAACCTTTTGGGGCTTTTTTGAGAAAAGATCACATCAGCAAATAAATCCACATTATCCTAGTAAATATTTTTAAAGAGGATCCAAAACCAGATCAGAGCACAAAAGTAGCTTTACTAACAGCTTCTACTGAGATTAAATATATATAAATATATGTATATATCTCCCAAGACAAAATACACAACTTCATATAATCTGCTAAAGAGAAAAGTAAATATTTTGCAACCACAAATGAAGTCAAAGCATAACATTGTGGTGAGACTTAAGAGGAGTTAACAGACCAAAATGTCTCATTATTTCACAAATTATAGCAGCATGAAAAAACACTCCTTTAGTTTCAGGATATTTAGCTCGGTTTCATGAATTAAAAATATGTGATTAAAACAAAGCAGTGTTTCAAGCCCAGCTCCGGACTCTGGCTGGGCTCAGTGTGATCGGTGCAGCATGAGTGACACCGAGCCCACACTGCAGGTATGAGAAATGGGCTTCTGCCACAGAAATGGGCTGGCACTTGGACAGAGCTTGGTGCACAACATTTTCTTATGCCCACACCGAGGGCTTTCTCAGGCAAGGTGATACAGTGAATGCTTTAGGTTCCTTTTGCTAATGCTATGGATTAAAGCATTAAGGGTAAAAATGCAACTGGTGGCCTTGACCTGGTTTGTAGTGGATGCCGGGAGCCAAGTTCTGCCCTCAGTTACACCCTGTAGCTCCCCTGAAGTCCGTGGCGGTGCCAAGTGTAACTGAGGGAAGAATTCAGCTGTTCAAGTATGTCCATGGTTACCAAGCCAACTGGCAGCAATTGCCAGGGAATAATAGGAGTGTTGAGGGCAAGAACTGAGGAGCCTTCGTGGGGCAGTCTGGAGATCTGCACAGTGCTTGTCTACAGACTGTCTGGCCTCCTGAAGTCAAAGCTATTAGTTTTTCCTACTTGCTCTAATGTACTGCAGACAAAATGGGCCTTTCACTGGTGCATGCTAATAAATGAAATGCTCACCAGCTGGGGCTCCTGCACATCTCCGTGCATTGTAACAGCAGCCTTTTGTTTGTGCCAGACCTCATCTTGAAGTTTCATGGGGCAGGGAGCAGATTTGAAATAATTTCAGATTCTAACACAGTAAATCATTATTGTTATTAATGAAGTAGAGCTGAGTAGCTTCCAGGCTATTTATGACACAGAAAAACACATCTTTTTGCAGCATAGTTAGTAGTTATTTAGTGCTTCATATTACTGAAATTGGGAGTAGGCTTTCTGGCTCATACACTGATTCCATCTGAGGGAACAAAAGATTTCTTTTCATTTCCCAGATGAGGAATCAAGATCTGGAATATCTGTCTGTACTCATATTGGAAGAAAAGATCCTAAACTCTGGTATCCTTAGTTGTAGTGCCTTTGGATATCAGGGATACAGCCCTGACCAGCTTGTACAACATGAGTTGTGTGTGGCCTTGGTGAAGTCCTACAGGTGTACATTTTCAGTGTAGAAAAACTTCTTGACACTGAATAGCTTTGACTTCTGGTATTAAAATGGAAAAAAAACCATATTAATCTTTCTATGGGACAAGTAGATTCTTTGAACTCCTGCTCATACAGCTGTAAACTATTTGAAAAGTGTAAACTTCACCAGAACAGATTAAAATCCCCTGGCAGCCATTTCTGTTCAGCTTTACAATAAAGATATAATGAAAAATCAGTTGGACTGTTCTGATTGACAGTAATTTTGTTTTGAAAAGATCTTTAGACAGGCAAATTATTTAAAAGAATTGGACAGAATCTCTAACCTGGAAAAGGTTAAAATTAATTAATCAGACTTTCAGTTGAAATAAATCTTTCTTGGTCTATTTAAAATAGTAGAAGTGTTTCAATTTGTACCAGTTCACTCTT
>NW_008239056.1:413455-428958 GCF_000691975.1 Corvus brachyrhynchos | reverse complement strand
CAAACACATTGTCATTTGAAAAGGTCTTCAATACAGTAAAATTAACAGGCAAATATAGAAATAAATACACATCGAGACACTGTTGTTTTGTGAGTTCTATAACTAAGAAATCCATACTCAGTGTAATAATTTCTTTAATGCTAAGCATGTAGATCCTTCCATTTCCTCTGGGGCAAATTGAAATTAACTGTTCCCTGCAAGAAGAGATTTCTTCCACCTCCAACAGTTTATTGCAGTGTCTGCAGTTTCTGACAATTACTGCAGTTTTACAGAAAGAATTTGCACTTGCATGGTATTGTGCAATCTAAAAGACATCAAAGGGACACTTCACATGCAATATACAAAGACCAAACTCATACTTCCAGTAATTTCTGGAAGAAAATGTACAAGCATTTTTCTACAAGGAACTATAGACTTCAGTATTTAGAATTTAAAGGAAGAAATTACTAAGTACTTCAAATCTGAAGGGGATGGGAAGTAGGAAGAACGTCAACTGCTTAAGCAAGGATTTGCCCATTTGATTCATAATTAAATTTTGCTTATCTAAAGCATGCACTTTCCAATGATCCAGAACTACAAATGGTTCAAAAGGGAAAGACTGAGACATGCAATGTCTCACACTTGGCCTCAGTGTTTTCTAGGCAGCTGTTGGACAGCACAGTGAAAGACAACACCCAATATTGTGGTAGTCAGCACCTGACCTGAAGGCCTCACAATAATAATTAATCCCATTTTATAACTTCCTGTTTTATAACTGAAATAACTAAGACATAATTTCAGTTATGTAAGTACCTTGATCAGTAGGTTATGTAATTGACCAGTGTGGACTGTTGGAGAGCAGGCCCAGGCCGTTGGGGACGCAAGCAGCTCTTGGCTGGTTGGCCGGGTGGCAACTGGTTCAGCTGATAGGGATCGACCTCACAGACCTTCAGCTCTATATAAGTAAAGGAGGACTCAATAAAAGGGGCTCTTGTGCATGAACCCAGTGTGTCTTGTCGCTTGTCTGTCTCCGAAACTGTGACAGCCCAAAGGTGGGAGGGCAGAGACATAAAGTACTCAGCTGTAAAATGAGCCCATTCTAATTATGCTAAAAGATCCTGTGTCTTCAAATGGACGAATGTCATTTGTTGAATCACTCCTCCTTGAAGAAACTGCTTTCCAATTTTATTTCCTCTGGAGGAAGATCCATCTTCAATCACTTATTTCTATTTTCATTGAAAAAGAAAATTATCTTTCAAGAAAAAAGAAGAAGAGTAGAAATTAAAACTGCCTTTACAATTCTTTTTTTTTTTTTTCAAGAAGAGGGGATTGAAGGAAAATACTTTATTTAAAAGAAAAGAAACAGTTCATTCCTCCGTCATTGTCCTGTTAAAAATGGAGAAGGGCAGCCAAAATGAGAATTGCCCTTTTTTAGAGCTGAGTTAAAGCATGTGTCAGAGACTGAAAATAATTCATGCCTCAAACATTGATATAAAGTTTTGCTCATTATAAAGAAGCTACAACCAAAGAAGCTTCCCTGAAGACTGGGACTTTGGACAGAAAGTCAAACTGCTGATCAGATAAAGGGAAACCCATTGTTCAATCATCTCAGGCTGAGGGAAAGGAATGCATCCACGAAAGGCCAAAGCCACCAGCTGCACTGAGAATCATCCTCGGCTGAGTTTGGGGTGGGGGGAGAACACAGCTCACAGAAACCAGGTTTACACAGACTCCACCCTGCAAATGATGAGGGAGGAGGAGGTTTCAGTGCTTGGCGTAACCTCTGGCCAGAGGCAGTGAACACCCATCCTCCGTTACACAAACCGGCCCAGCTGTGGAACCCCCAACCCCACATCCATGGGACTTTCACACGAGAGGCAGCTGAGGGGGTGTCATGATCCATCAAAGACCTCCCAAAGTGCTAGGCCATGCACCACAGGACTGCACGTGAGGCAACAAATCCCGAGTCTGCTGCAAGAGACTGCCCCCCTCCCCCAGGGGGACATGCTTGGGCATTGTGACCTGGCCTGAGGATGTATTAACCCATGGGATTCTATACTTTTTGGGGGACCTTCACCACTGAGAAGACCAGCTGGAGAGGATCATCAGGGTGCCAGTGGGACCCATGGAGCAGTGATACCCTTTTTGTCCTGTCTCTTCCCCTCTCTGTCCCCCCATCCCTTTCCCTATTTCTCCCTTCCTCTCTTTTCTCTGTCTCTCTCATATTTACTACCAAATAAAACCCATGCTATTGACTGGCATATGGTCTTGTTTGCACCCTTATTCGGGCAGAGGTATTTCTAAGAACCTTAACAATCGGATCTTAACAGCATGATACTCTCCACATTACTGCATGAGGAGGACCAGTCTCAGATGGCTGACATTGTCAGAATTACATGGGAATCAGAGCAGATAGTGATGATTTATAACAGCCTTAGGATTGTCTCGAAGGCCGTAATGTTGGGGATTTAGCCTGTTTGGTTTTATTGTTTTGTTTTGTGGGGATTTAGCTGTTTCAGTACTCATCAGGATTATAATTTAGAATCTCAGTGCTGTACAGTCCAGTTTCATGACTCGCAGCATCTGTTACTGCATAGTGGCCAAGGGTCCATAGCAATTATTAAAATTGACCAGGGGTCGAGAGAGGGACAATTCCCTTTTTGTCTGGTGCTGAATGCCACAGAGAAATGAAATAACATAAAGTCCAAGTCACTCACAAAGGTGGGGTGGGAGGTTATGTAGAAGCAATATTCATAGGTGTAAAAAAGCCAAACAAACCTCTACTTTATACCCAGCACATATTCAAAGAACAACTGAACAGCTTTTCTGTGACCACTGAGTATGTCATCATTTCATCCTCACTTTGTAGACTTGGCTGAGAAACAACTTGAAAGCGAATACACCCACACTTCCACTGTAACAGAAGCTGCATCCATATGATCTGTGCACAGAAAACACTTTGCCCATAGCTCTTATGCCTCCTGACAACCCTTAGAAGCCTCTGTATTCATAAAATGGACGTGGGACAATGTGAGGCTGGAGACATAAAACATTTTGTGGGATATGGTGCACCAGTTCACCTTCGGCAGTCTCTCTGGGGAGGAGAATACCAGAGGTCCAGAGAAGAGTCAGCATGATCTGAAGAACAGTTTGGAAGATAGACAAGAACATAATCTATCAATAGAGCCCTCTAAGCACGTGTCCTAAATTTTAATGGTATGTGATTGTATCTTTCTTTTTAACCTGAATTTTAAATCACATAATCATCATCCTAAAGTGTCTTAGGATTTCGTAAACAGACATTATTAGATATGGTTTTAAGGGCTGATTTAAAAGAGCCTTTTCCATTAATGAAAGCATGAACATGGGTTATTTTAATGGAAAAAAGAAGTGTTATTTTCCTTAGAATCACTGATGAGAAATTTAGAAGAATAAACACTCCAGAGAATGGAAACTCAGATTATAATCATGCAAATATAATAGAACTCCTGAAGTATAGTGTGGTACACTAACCCTGGTACAGCACAGCTATGGCAATGAGCCCGTTCTGCAAGTACAATAAAGCAGAAGCAGCAATCAGCTTCTCATGCAGTGTCCTTCCTGGCAGATATAGCTCAGGAAATATTTTAAATATTTAGACTGCTCACAAGTGTTCTTATCTGCCTGGAGAGAAATTCATTATACCATATATAACATATACATACATTCTGGGATGTGGAGGATTCACTTGAAAGTACACCATTTATTCCAGTATTTAGCTGATTAGGAGGGAAAAGACAGAACATTCTTGACAAATGTTAGAAATTTTCTGATTGTTGGATTTACTTACAGTGATGGCGAGTTTACTGAGTTGCTGCAGGAATTTTTTCTACAAAGGACACCTTGATATGCTTCATTCATCTGGAACATCTGAAATGAATCACAAGGAACGGATGGAATTTTCAAGAGAAAAAGAGAATAATAAAACGCCCACCATAAAAACTAATTCTCTATAAATAATCTCAATCAGGAAAACCTTGAACAAACTTTCCCATGCCACAAATCATTCCTGTCCATCATTTTGATATAATCTGAATGAAAGTCATCCTACTGTCACAATGTGCCCTGGTTTTTCCAGGCTCAGATTGGGAAGTATTTGCATATTTGGTTGGTAAGACTTACTGAGCTTACAATCAACAATTATGATCTTTCTGGCCGGTTTTTACACCTCAGATCAGCAATTTTATTTTTGTAGTTAAGCCCTTGCTTAATTGATTTCTCGAGCTGAATCCATTTCTGGTGATGTTCTTCTGGATCAGCTTCTGCAGTTACCATTGCGTTGCCATGTTCATATGACATCAATCACTGTAGAAGAAAGTTCTTGGTCTTTCCAAAGAGAACGTAGGAAAAAGTCTGATGGATTAGTAGAGCAGTGCTGCAGGAATTGAATATTTGTTTTCTATTTTCTTGATGGAATGGCCTTAACTTTGTGAATTAGTCTGAGTCAATCTTTTCTAGAAACTGATTTTAACTAAGTCTGATTTGTGAAGGGGGCTGTTTCCTACATGCTTCAGCAGCCTCCCTTCTTGGATCACACCTCTCATTACAGTCACAGCACAAAAACAGCTTCAGATCCATCATTAACCGCTCCCAGGATTGCTACTTCTGTCACTCAGTTTCCTATTCCATTACTATGGTTGCAACAATAGGAAAATGTTTGACTTGAAAGCAATATTCTTGTACTAATGCCTATCAAGCCTGTTTTGATTGCAGCTTAGAAAAAACAAATAGTTTCTCTTCAGTGGGAAATAACTGCATTTGCTAATGTTTTGGCCTTATGTACATTGCAAAGAAAAGAACCAGCTAATGGCTAGGTTTTTAGGTGCTCTTTTCAGTCTTTGGTAGCCTGAGGGAAGATGAATTCTTTGCCAAGCCAGATTTGTATGCCTGGTTTGAGTTATTGACTGAGTGGGTCTGCACTGCACAAGGAATTCCAGTAATAAAAAGCTCATTCCCGGCCTATGTTATTGGTCATCCATCTCGAGCAGATGCTGGGAGACAGGATCTGACACTGATGCTGGAAAATGTTGTATCAGAAGAGCCTGAATGACAATTTGAATATACACAGAGATGGGAGAGGGACCAGAAAGGGGAGGGAGCAGCCAAGCTTGCAGACCTTTGCTCAGGAAGATCATTCATAGGTACATCACTGCTGAATCCTATGATGATAACACAGAGGTAAGCGATTAGTTCCTGCAATTATTGTAGCAGTGAGGATGACTTGCAGGCTGAATGGTAAATCCAAGGATTGATGCTGAGCTCTTCTCACACACAATAGTGCAAAATGACAGCATTCCACTGGTTCTGTTGTTTTATAAAGGTCATAAAATGTTGGCCCAATGCAGGGCAAAAGGAAATGAAGATTTGATCTGTAATCTGCTTCTTATAACACCAGAGGGCTGTTGCAGATCTCACCAGCACTCCTGTTTGGTATTTTTATTAAATTCAAGAAACAAATGTTACAAATTTGACTTGGATTTTACCATTTTTAGCATTTGCTATAGGGTGAAGTTGGGCTGAAGTGTACTTGGCTAGATGTTATTGTAAGGGTTCTTGCATGTTGCAAGGTAGAAGTGCCTAAAAATAGAAAAAGATTTGCTTTGAACTATGACAATGGGTTGCTTTCCTCTGTGCTCTCCTAGAAATAACTCTGAAGTATTATTCCTACTCTAGTTTCAAGCTATGTAATTCAATTAACTGGGAAAAAATGACAAAAATAATTACTTCTTGTGGTGTACTTTCACCAAACAGAGAAATGATGACAGCTACTTAAATTATATAAAACCGATTATACTAAGAGATTTTCACAAATGTCTTATGAAAATATGAGTGACTGCATTTGGCAGCAGCTAGTGTGACATTTCATCCTTTGTCAATAAAAGAAAGCAATTTTACACTACCACCTTTTGGTATGATACAGAATTTATCAAACTACTTCATCTAAGTGGGACAAACCACAAAGTAACTATTCAGTTGTTTCAGAAAAAACAAAAGCATACACAAGAAGTCATAGGTTTGATCCAAAATAAAGAGATGAGAGAAAATGTCATTTTTTTCATTTTTGCTTTGAGCCATGTTTGAAAAAAAAACCCCAGAAAAACTTTGAATCCTTAAAATCTTTCAATTTCAATTTAAACTTACAATTTTGCCTTCAGGGCTTAGTCAGATGACTACTAAAGTAAAAAGAGAACACTTAAAGATTTCAGTGGATGTTGAATGAACCTCACACTGCTTACATTCAGTTTATTCCCTTGCTATAGAATATACTTTAAAAAAGAACACTAGAGCTGAGACCATTTTCTCAATACTGTCCAAACTGAGTGAATAATTATCCTAACCTTTCCAGTTCCTGAGCAGCATCTCTATTTGGAGAAAAAGTAATGGGTTTTGAATGAGAGAAATGCAGAAAAGACTTTTTCATGAGTCTTCTCCTGCAGGTATTTTAACTCTACACTGTTCATGCCAGTTATGAGCCATACTTGAAGTTTTCTTTACACATTTTGAAGTACTGGCCCAACGTTTTGGATCAAGTTTTGAACTATTTAGTCATGAATATTTTTTTAAATTTCAACTTTCCTCCTACTGCAGCAGTAACAATTACATCCCTTAATAAACATGAGATACTCAGTGCTGACAGCCAAAGTTATTTTAGTCACATCCTACCTAACTGTACTCAGAGTCCATGCAGTTCCAATGTGTTTTTCCTTTGGCAGCCTATTTTTGTGGTTCAGAATCATTTCCCACCAAGTGTTTTATCAGCATCCAGAAGCTGGTCTCATAAAGCAAAACTTTAATTATAATTCCTTTCATTATGAATCGAGGGACTAAATATTGACCAAGAAATTGCCTTACTCTTGAATGTTAACAAATTTTTCCCATATGATTTCAGGAAAACCTTGATGGGAAACCATCTGTAAACCACCTGAGAGTTCTGGGGGTTTTACTTCATAGAGGGAAAGACAACCTTACCCTGCCTGGCGATTACTGGCTCATTGAACAACCTCTCTCCTCTGATGTTGTCTCTGAAGAGAACAGTCTTCACTTTTTTAGCATAGCTTCTTTCATGCCTCTTGCCTGATTTTGGAGTTTTTCATTGGTGCAATCTTACTTTTCTCCATGTAAACAGCAAACAGATCACACGGCCTAACCAAAAGCCATCATGTCACTCCACAGAATCCTAAAATACATAGAGCAGCAGATAGGAGATGTACTCTTTTAATCTAATGCTTCCATGTGTCGTAACACAACACTGTGCTCAAGTCGTACGGCCGATGCTGGGTCTGGCGCACAGCACTAGAGGGCAGTACCATCTTGCACTTGCAGGGAAACCATCCCCTCACGGACACTACTGATCCGGTCTGGGAATATAAACTAAGTGCAAAATACCACCACATTTCTTCTCTGAGTTTGTTTCAGTCACCAGTCTGAAGCTGATCTGAGATGCCCACACACCCCATTTCTCAGCGCCCTCCCCAGCAAGGGCCAGCTAATTAAGCTCTTTTTGTGTCTGCCAAGAAAACTGTAGATATTGTTAGTTCAGACACCAGCAAAATCAAAGAGCTTTATCCCTATCACATTTAGACAAATCTGCCATCATGAAATTGCAATGAATTTTCGATAAATGTGAATGATGTCAAGGACAGTGTCATACATGAAATCCCTATTTGTGCTTGGTCTTTGCATATTAAGTGCTTTAAGTAATTAATTTTGAGTTAATTATTTTTAAATTGAATGTTACAATTAACCCATCAGCCCAGGTACAAAAATCCAGTTCCATTATCAGTGTTTCCATTTGTTTAAAGTTTATTAATAGAGTTGCACTCTTCCCAGTTAAAATTTTCCCAGTTAAAAATCACAAACTTGCCCCTTTTCAAGCTTCAAACCACTGGTACACCATAAGAGTTACCTTTCCTGTGTTTACTGTATACTTTTACAAGTGTTTTGAGGTGTGTTGGATGTATTTTAATACTTTTTGTAGGTGTTTCACTTGCATTTTGATTCCAAGGCCAAAACCCCCACCCAGTCTTAATAGCCAGCAGCTGGTTTTAGCTACAGAGCCATTACTCTGCAGGCAAGTTCCATGGCAACCTGAATACCTGAATTTTAATGAAGGTATTGTGTTCCCTTATCTCTAACTGATACCACCCCCACCTTGACAACGATGAGCCATTGGTGGACGGAGATGATCCATCAAAGGGAAAGCACCAATCGCCTTAGACCGAAGGGGCGGGACTAGTGCTGTCTCAGCCAGAAGATCTCATATCCCTGCGCTCCTGGGGCATACCATCTACCGAGCCATAGGATCCCAAATTTTTATATTTTTCTGATTTCTGTAATTTTTCAATTTTTCTGTTTTCAATAAATTAATCTTTTTAAGAGTTGTCTCATTTCTCACAACAGTGTACAAAAGCGTGGTTTCAGTTGGTCCTACATGGAGGGTTTTCAATGGGTGTGAACTGACATAACTGTACAAGAAACTCTGTTCTTATTGTCCAAAGCAGATGTAGAACAGTCTGTGAACTGTTAAACACTTGACTGGTTTCACTGCAGAAGCTCCTGCTGGTAACGTGCTGATATCGAGATGACAGATGGAAGGTGGAGCTATGATTTCAGGAATATCCAAGCCATTTTATCAAAGAGAAACTTTTGCTTTCCCCGAAACACTTCTTGATTGTGGACTGAGCAGACTTCTTTGCTGAGGCAAAGTTTTGACTAATAAAGGTTTGTGTGAGTGAATTTGGATGGTCTTGAGTGAGGTTTAACCCAAAGGAGCATTGTAGAGTTGACCATATGCTGTTTATTTCATGAGAAAGTCAAAGCGTCTTGCAGAGTTTTGTAGCGGCTGATCCAGAAAACTTAAACTCACTTCTTGTTCTGCCTTTGGCTGAGTGAAGCACCTTCTCTCATATTCTGTCTTTAATGTGTAAATAATACACGTGTTTATGAAAGCACATCAAGATAAACTAATGAAAGTAAGTTTTCATTGCAATTACTACTGACTACTCACTAATTTCCTCTCATTTCATTTCAGCCATAATGAGGATTCTATCCCATTCTTTGCACTTCATTACCCCACACTCCTTTAAGCAGAACCAATATTTTATCAACAGAACCAGTAAGTCCCTACAATTTTACATTAGTTCCTTTTTTTCCTCTAACTTCTCACAGATAGGGTCCTTACACTGTAAATCTTTTCAGAGGCAAACCTTTATATGCTGTTGCCATGAGCTCTGTGGTGACATACAATGTTATGTTCATATATATTTGAGAGAGGGAAAGACCCTGTTCTCCTCAAATAAAAGCATTAATGCCAAAATCCATCTCTTGAGCCAAGTTATTGATAGATGAGAAAAGGCTTCAGTGTGAGATATTGGTGGTATTATATCTTGGTAAGTCTCAGTGAGAAACAGCAAACTGTTAGAAACTTCTGCGAATGATATTTTGGATAATGTTTGTTCCCTGAAATCATCAACCTTCTGCACAGCAATTAGACCCATATGAAAGATGGTATAAAGAGAAGCACACAAACATTAAAAAGTTAACCTTTACAGGGACATAGTAAAGTGTAATAGAATTGAGTGAACTATCCCATTAAGCCCTGCTGAATCTAAAGTCTGGATTTCTAACCCTAAATGGGATTAGCAAAATTTCCAAGCTTTTAATCCATCTAGTGCTATTCTTTTTAAAATCTGCCTATGAAAGTACAGACACTTTGAAAGAATTATGTCTTTAAATGTCCACAGCCTAAGCACGTTTGGTTTGGGCCTTAATTTTAATAAAACATGTTTAATTTTAAAAATTTACATTCCAGTGAATTATATGCAAGTTGAATGTATTTTAAAATCAGCCTTTAAAAAAGACAGCAGAGGGCAACCAATTGCAGATACAATATTGGGGATTTTGCACTTTCTTAATTTGTGTTAGAATGGGTCTCTCTGAAACTGCCTAATTTTGAATTTGAGGAGGAGCAGAAGGAATATTTTACATCTATCTAGGCAGTTTTGACTAATAATCTAAAAGATGTTACCAGGTAGAAGTTTAAAAGACAAAATGGCATTTCATCTATTCTGTTTTTATTAGAAGTAAACAAAAGCATAAAACCCAGTGCTTCCCTGTTCACATGGTGACCAGGAAAAATTCAGAAGGTAGAAAAAATTAATTTCTTTTGTCACACTGGAAGTGAACAGGATCTGAAAAAAGCCTGGGTAGGTGAAAGGCAAAGCAAAGCTCCCACTGTCTTAATGCAGGACTTCACCCTGTGCAGGCAGTTGCAGACTGTAATTAATATATCTAAGAACAAGGCTGGCAGTTCATCATTTTGCTGAGTTTCATTATTTGGGGGAGACTTAAAACTCCCAGCTGCCAGATCTCAGAATGTACTTGGTTTTCAAGCATTTTTGCAGTCCTTACAGATAAGGAGCCAGCAAACAAATATTCAAAGATGCCTATAATCATATGGAATGTGTTTTGTGTGTGCACATATGTGTTGGAATAAGGAGGAAATTAATGAGATTTTAAAGGTATTGCATTGAGGTTTCTGATTCAATGAGACAGTAAAACTGCAGGGTAAAAATTCTGTACAATATTTGCACCAGAATTTACCTCTGTGTATGATTCTCACATAAACCTGAGTGAGGTCCTTCCTAGGAACTGATACTCCCAACAGATTCTGCCTCAGTGTTTTCTTCAGTAATGGCCAGATCCTACATTTTTTCATATACAAAAGTATTAGAGATGTACTTTAGTCTCTGAATAGCATGAATTAGGAAAACAATTTTTTTTTATAGCTAAATAAAATTTGTTTTTTCAGTTTTTTTCTGGTGTTTTTCCAAAGCTACATGAAACATCAGGAAAGTATCAGGAAAAAGGAAACCAAATGCTGATGTGACTTCTCAGATAAAAAAAAATATATATATATACTGTGTCTATATTGCTCCTGTTGTCCTGGCACAGATCAGTGAGCGCTGTGTGCCCGGTGGTGCCCTTGTTTGTCACATGGTACCTGTGGCCCTTCGCAAATGCTTTGATATTCCTTCCTGGCTCTCCTGTGTTTGGGTACCCCGTTTCCTGTAGTCTTTCCTCACTACTAAGCTCTATTTACTGCCCTTTTCCAGGTGCTGCTTTGCCCTCAGTCACTTCCCATGCATACCTTTCTGTGCCGAGATATTTTTGCTTTCCTTCCCCTCTGCCACATTCCAGAGTCAGTGATCCTGCTGCCAGCTGACTCACCAGGCTGCGGATGCAAGGTCATGCTGTAAGACAACAAGGCTGCCAGTTTGGAACATCACCCACTGGATCAGGACACAGCAGTTTTGTTTGTCAGCATCCTCAAATTATCAGTATCTGCTGTCTGAAGTCCATTAAGTAACAATCATATTCCCTGTGCAGACATGGTTGGCTCTCTGGGTAACTACTGAAGCCAAAGTTAGGATAATAATAAATATATTTATTTATATCCTGCAATGCCCCTTTGTGCGGAAGGTATCTTTTCAGCTTTTTACCGGCTAGCGCTTGTATTTCAATGCCTTAGAAAGCCTCGAGCAGCCTTGAGAGGTAGCAAGGGTGATCTGCACTTTAGTTAGCTCTAGAACCGGTAACTGAATCAGCTGCAGAGCAAATACCATCAGCAGAAGCAAAGAGGGAGAAATATAGCTCCCTGCCCGTTTTCCTCCCCGCGACCATCTTTTATTAGGAGAAGGGGAAAGGGGAGGACTGGGGGCGGACCCGGGGTGAGCGGCCAATCAGACACTGCTGAAGAGTCTGAGTAACATTTGGCTTTGCCCGCGCTTGGAACAAAAGAGCTCAGAGCACATGTCTTTGGGAGGAGGGAGGGGAAGCTCAGAACAGGCAGCAACAGCTTTGGTTCCCAAACTGTGGTGCTCCAACTCATTCAGAGTTTACTCCCTTATGAGACAGCATCATCAACACTTTGAAGAGATAGATATTTTTGTACTTGGACTGTGCTGCCCTGTACAGCCACTCTTCAACACAGGTAGAATCAACCTGCGGAAAAGAGGCAGGAGACAGTGTTGAAACTCTTAAGCAGTGTGAGAGGGGATGAGTACCAGGTGCTGCCACACAGCTGTGAGAGGAGGAGGGGATTATTTGCTTCTGCAGGTTTAATCCTTTGCCTCTGTTTTATCCACAGTATTAACTGCTTTGCAACAGTGGAAAATGCTGATAGTCATTGAAAAATGTTAAATTATTTCACAAAAGCAAAAACACTGTTTTCCTCATTTTTCAATGACAATTGGAGGATTGTCCCCATTTTCTCCCCAAACCTGAAGATTTGTTTTCCTTGCTGTTATACCTTTCTGAGCATGTTTCTCTAGCTCCACTTTAATTTTAGTAATTAATAATTGAAAAGTGGAAGGAAAATGAGGTGGGGAAAGCTTAAATCTTTTGTATTTGCATTTGAAACAAATTCAATAACTAATTTTTTAATGTATGTTTTAAAACCAAGTGAAAAATTAGAACTCATTTATTCAGGTACTCTACCATATTACAGATTCCCCCAATACTTGAAAAAAGTAATTGCTGTTTGTGGTCAATGTAGGTGAGGTAGATAAAACCACAATTTTGCTTGATAAATAGCAACTAACAGAGAGGAATCCAAAGTGAAAGGATCAATATTTGTCCCTTTAACCCACCCAAAAACCTGACATCAGAATAGGCTTCTACAGCACTTGCGATTTCCTCTGATATCCCCAGTAAAGCAGAGGAACTGTGTGGCTATATCACTACCAAAAATAGATCCCACTGTCCCAGCCCGCTGGGATTTCATTCCTTTGATCTCTGCTGGGAAACCACTGAAGGTGTTTTACAGAAACTGCCATTCTGAAGAGTTAAAAAGGAACCTTTTTTATTTTCCTCCTTGTTTGCAGCTGTAAGCAATGAACTTACTCCCAAACAAAATAATGTTTGAGTTGGAGCCTCTTTGCAAGGCAAGGGTGGAGCAATGCAGATTATTATATTTCTTTTTACCTTGGAAAATATCGGGAGAAACAGGAAACAGCAAAAGTCGAAGCTATCTTATCTAGAATGCTCTAAAAATTTGATGTTTCCATTGGTGCCACTGTGCTAAACCAACACAGTTTTGCAGCTTCACAAGTCAGAAGACAGTCCCATTTTCTGGGACTCTGGCAAACACTTGCGTTCCTTCTTTAGTTGGTCCAGCAAACCAAAACATGCAATTTGCATATTTCAAAACATGTCTCTGCTAAATGAAAAAGGACTAATGCATCTGAAAAACTCCCCTGTTGTTTAAAGATTTTATTCTAAAATATACTGAATATACTTTACTACGTAACTTTAAACAAAAACCATATTCTGTTCTCAGAATGCTGCTTGCCCTGCTTAACACTGACCAACATAATTGTTCATATTTGCTACTGTCTTTTCAGTCCAGTTTTTATTCTTCCCCCTCATTTTTCTTAATTTCAACAGTTACAAATTCCAAAAGATGTAGTTCCTATTCCCACATAAATACAGATCCACAGATCCACATACATGTTTTGGGAAGGCAACCAAGAACCCATGCAAAAAACTTTTATAATACATTAAACTACACAAGCAGCAACAGACATAAAAATAATAGATGGGCAGAAGATGATCCTTGAGAGTGATGTTTGTGCTCACCCTCTGGAGCAGGAAGCATAGCCAGGTTGGTAGCTCACTGGGCTACGATGTCAGAAGGTCAGATCACACACTAGGATTTGGGCTCATCCCAAATGTTGACACAGTATTGAAGGGGGAAGGGAAAGGGAAAGACATGTGACAGTAAAGGACATTGTATTCAGCAGTAAATGTTAATTGGAAATATCCATCATTGGGCTGGGGAGAGGAAAGTCCACTATGGATTCTTTTTCTTTTTCTTCTTTTGCTAAGTATCTAACTGGGCTGGTAATAAGCATCAGGTCTGGTGAAGAAGAGTCTACTTACTAACAGTTAATATCCTTTCATATTAATTTAATTTTAATTAAATGTGGTTGAACATATATTCCCATCTGACAAAAAGAGAGTCACACCATGTATAAGGCTAAAATTTGCGAGTGCTATTTGGCTCAGCATGCTGTCTTTAAAAAGACTGCCATGATAAGGTGAAACTAGAGGATCATCATGGAATGCTTAGATATTCTAAATCTGCATTTCATCTTCTCTTTTGATTAGATCTCAACCTGGCCCAGTTGGCCCTTTCCCAACTTTTAACCTTTCAGATATGACCTGCAGCTGCTGGATGCAACAGGAAATGAACAGTAACAACTGGCACCAGTAACATTTCTGGGAGTGTGCAGCTCAGCCTCAGTTTGTCTGCTATTGCTGTCCTTTTCCCAGCTTAGTCACCATGCTTCCACTCAATAATCTTATTGCTTATGTAGTGTAATGTAATGCTTATCATGGTATTAAGTTTCACTAACAAAAATTCAGAAAGTCTGCTTCCATTTAATTTAAATTTCCCAGATTTCTCACCACTCTCATACCAATAATTTTAGTTAAAATAAGAAACTAAAACAATAAAGCAGCCTACAGCAAGCATCCTTTCAAAAATGTCTATGTACCTGTTTCTAATACAGATCTTGATTGTAGGTTTTTCATACACTTGTGCATCTCATTGTATCTCAGTTGAAGTTAGTCTGTTAAATAACAGCATTTGGAATGAAAATAATGCTGCCTTCTCAGAAGGATTCACACTGTAATCTCCTGGATTTATTAATACGAAAATTCTTGTAATAATTCAGCTTGGAAGGGACACATGGGATCATCTCATCACCCAGTCAAACCCACAGCCCAGAGCAGAACCAAACTTGAAACTGGCTCTAATTTCAAGATCAGATAAATTGCCCAGGGCCTTGTCCGCCTCAGCTTTGAGTATCTCCAAAAACAGAGATTTCAGAATCTCTCAAAGCAACTTGTTTCATTGTTGATTATCATCACTGAGAAAAAAAACCTCCTTTATTTTGGCATAAAACATTCTGATATCTACTGGCCATAAAAAAAAAAAAAAAAAAAAAAAAGAAGATGAAGAGAAAAATACTAGTTCTCTACTCAAGTCATATTTTCACAACAAACTTACTGGCAAAGATATTGAGCATACAGAATTACGAGTCTGACAGAGGGGATGGGTTAAGCACAAAATTGTGAAACATTCTTTATGCAAGGGAAGGACTTATATTATGTGATGCCTATAATTGCTTTTGGTGACCTGGCAGGTACTTCTAGGCTTGTCTTTGCTGAAAAACCTTAAAAGGCCCTCAGATTAATTCTTTATTCTTATTCTCTAACTTGTTTCAAATGGATGCAAAAGTTGTTTTTCTAAATGCCTGTCTGTCATTGTAGTGAATTATTCAAGCTCATTATTCAGTGATAATGCTCTCAGTTTCATGGTTCCTAGAAGCACACCTTAAATGTTATCAAGGGTCAGTTTATTCCCATGTTACAAGAAAAAAAATGAGTGGAAGGCAACGTACTCTTTCACATACCCACCT
>NW_008239056.1:399919-413407 GCF_000691975.1 Corvus brachyrhynchos | reverse complement strand
ACTCTTCCTTTTAATTTGAATAATTGAACAGCATCATGAGCCTTTCACAGGGTAAATGGGTTGGCCAGGCAATTTTGGCTTCTTGTGAGATCCACTCAAATGTACAAATCGATTATATGGCTTCCATGCTGAGAAAACACATTAACTTTAAAATGCACAGCAGCAGCCTGGTCTCAATAAAAATAATATTTAAAATCCACTCCTAAACTATAACTCCAAGTTGCAGCTGAATATGAAATATCCATTTCCAGGCAATTACACACAATTTCTATCATGCTTTGGAAGACATGTATATGCACCAGAAACAGTAAAAGCCAAACCCCCTGTGGCTCTAAGTGACCAAAACAGGGGAAGACTTAAAACCTTCCAAGATACGCTCAGGCAGAAATGCAGTGAGCCTTGTGACTCACAGTAGGCCTCTGCTCACAGTATGTACAGCACAGAGGGAACCCTTGGCCTTACGTGTTGCAGAATAACTGCTTCAATCCCAAACTTGGAATTCTAGGGATAAAATGATTAATTCTCACGGGTTTCTTCCACAAATGAGGAATAATAAGACAATTAGGCTCGAAGCAAAACCTGATTCTTCCAGTCCATCACAGAATCTCTTTTGCTTCCAGTGCTGAAACAGGCCTTAGAAAAATACTAAAATTTGTATGAAATCTAGAGAGTACAGATAAAGGCAAACTCACCTAAATCCTAGTATTACAGGTACTTCTGCTTACACTGCAGGAACAGCTTTCAGTTTAACCTGTTTCACAGCCAGGATGCAGGAAATTTTTCACAAACTGAAATTAATATGTATGTTCAAGGTCTTTCAACATGATTATTATGGCAGGTTCCACCAAAACACCTTTTCACAGGATGCGGTCCTTACTTTGGAAATGAAGGTTTCCAGCGGAGAGCTGTTCCCATTCAAAATGTTCTGTCTCACAGCAGGACTCCAGGATACATTTAAAATTCAGATTCCAAATGAGAATAATTGTTTATGGTCAAGTTTACAAAGAACAGGCAATACTGAGCTAACAGAAGGATGACATTCTCTTTATGTGTGCACATGTAATCCTAATTAATATGTTCCTTGGCAGTTGCAGAGGAGAATTAGTAGGATGCTTTAACACCAGTCTTATTTACCTTATTGATCAGGATTTCTCCTAAGTCTGCAGTTCTAAAGCAGAGTGGTATGAAAAAAACCCAGCAAAACCAATCTTGCTATAGAGATTTGTTCTTTTTTATTGCTCCTCAAAATGCATTTCTCTTTCATACAATCCAACTGGATTTATAACAACTTTCCTCCTGCCATAAGCCTTCTTTTCTATTTTTGTATGGAAGTTCTCAGCGTCTTTTAACTTAGATGAGTGAAAAGAAAGTTTTTTGTCTGAAAGTGTAGTAGTTTCCTCTGATTAGAGAACTACAGTGAGACAGCAAATTTGGTTATGAATTATCCTCTCTGTAGAAAAAGCCAAATCTGTGCTCAGGGAGAAATCACTCTCAGCTAAGTGAAATTTAAGTATCATTAGATCCCTTTTGAAAATGTTGTTTGTATACAGAAAACTGACATAATGGGAAGCAAAATTGTTGGTGGGAAGACACATCACCTATTAGCATGGACTAGCATCTGAAATCTATCCCCCTGTCTTCTCACTTTTTCTGTTCCACTAAATTATAAAAACAGACAATGACCTGCTTGAGAAGTGAAGCATCAACCAGATATTTCCTGAGCAAAGACAACTTACATTTCCCTTTGCACATCATCTTCTAAGAGGCAGCACCAGTGACTGCAAATCTGACATCATTCTCTATGTTGACTTTGGGTTACTGACAATCTTTCCTTTACTTTACCTTCCAACTCAAATACATTAGTTTTACAGAGAGATCACATGGAAAGAATAGAGTTGAATGGCTGGAACACATTGTGGAAGAATGGTTTATATTCATTTTGTTACAGCATCATTCCTTATGGAAACAGGGGATGGAGAACCAGTCATTCAAAAAAATTCCACCACTTCTGGGAAGAACATGCCAGAACACATTTCAGTAAGAGCTGCTAAATTTAAAACACAAGTTCTATATGCAGATAGATCCAAAGCTTATTATGATTTATGGAAACTCTGATATTACACTTTGGAGCAGATGCCTGTTTGTTGACTGAAACTACAGCATTTTTATAGTTCTATTTGGCTGTTGGGATACCTACCAAATTGTTAATTGGGGTGGGATAGAGAAGATGAGAGACTCAGTCATCACGTAACAGAAATGTTCATTCTTTTTTTATTCAAACAACCCTTTGCTTACAACAGATCACTAAAAGAACAAACTCTGCACTCCAGTTTTAGGCAAGCTGGTGAAACAAAACCAACTTTGAGGTGCTACATTAAGAAACAGCATGGGAAGGGGCTTTCATGTTTTATAACCCCGTGCACCAGAACTCATAACGCATGATGACTTAACAACTTTCACCGCAGGTAAATTCCTGCTCAAGCTGTCCAGAAAGACTCACAGGATACATGTATAATTTATGGAAGATCAATATTTAATCAGTCATTAATAATGCTCTAAAATGATTTAAGAATGACTTTACATCCAAAGACTGAAAATACCAACTCTTTCTAGTCAAAATCTTCCATTCAGACACAAAGCCGCTTGAACTTTTCTTCCCTATTAATACAAGATGGGTGTAGTAACCCAGACTTAAACTGAAGTGTCACTGCATATTTGTTACTTTAAAAGCCCATGGGGAACTAAAGAAAAGATCTGATGCTGCTTTCATCTCACATCATTGCTTAGTTCCTTGTAAACAGTGGAAAAGCTGGTTTTAGTATCTGCTGTTTAATCAAACGTGTTTTAATTTAGAAAGTTGTGTACAGCACTAGAAGCTGCCTGTGCAATGGTTTCAATATGGATATGTGAGCAAAGGCCATGTATTCTACACACTCAGTGCGGGGTCTGCAGGAAATCAAATTTTCAGCTGGATTGACAATGGAGCCATTCAGCCTCCTGAACTCTCAGCCTCAGTGTCTCAGCACACTGCACACACATGTATACTCTGTCTTGGTGACAAGTAACTATATGGTTATAAAATACTTTCAGTCTTTCTCCTGCTTTCATTTCCTTAAAGAAGAAACAAAATTACAGATTGTCTGGAGAAAAATAATGAAAAAATTACCTCTTTTGTCCACCATTCATCTCTGTGCACATACTCAGCTCACTAGGTACATATTGCTTGTAAACATTTCAACTCAAATTTTAAGGTAGGTTTACAATTACAGGTAAGTTTTGCACTATTGTGGCACAGAGGCCAGTTTTGTTCAGAAAGAACTGGAAATTAGTCCGCATCATTGTTCCAGGAAGATTCATCCTCAGCTAGTCCCCTTTTAAAATGTTGTTATATTGTGTTATATAACACTGTAATATTCAATCCAGTGACAGTCTCCAAGTCAAAGATATTGAAAAATGACTAAACTGCTAGCAGAACACATGAAATCCTGCTTAGTTCTAATCCAACTTATTCTTTCAAAATCCTTTAAAAGTAAGGCAGCTCACAGTATCAGCCTGTCATTTGTGACCTGCCCAGCATGGCACTCTTAAACCTAGGAGACAGAACAAGAACACTACATGGATAAAATAATGATTTATTGGAAGCAAATATTCACACAAGGTATAAAGGCAATCATTTCAATTGTTTCCTTTTTAACAAAACAAAGGTACTCCACTACCAGATTTATCCAGAAACAGGATTAGATTTAGGAACAATGTAGAATATTTTAAATCCCTGAGAATGATATCCTCTCATTCTTTTATGGGGCACTCCCTGCCCCACCCCCTGCAAAGGTGCTGGAAATTTAATTTCCTGCTCAATTAAGCTTTTAGTGGGTCACCATCCATTCTTTATATCAGCATGAAATTCAGAAATGCAAGCAAGCCCAAGTTCCACATCAAGCTCATCCACATTCAGTGGCAGGCACCCAGTTTAAAATTACTTCCAGTTTCAAGCTGGTATCCAAGCTGCTTTATAGATAAGGCTACTGACTCTGAAGATAAAACTTGTTCCCCTAAAATCAGTCAAGCAAGAAGTCACCTCCTCCTTTTTCATCTATCTGGACACAGCTAAGGGTTTTTACTTTTCATACAGAAGTATAGAGCTGTGAATGCAAGGCTTTAGGCTTGATCTTTTTACATCTGGATTTAAGGAAGTTCAGCATCACAGACTTCCAGCTCCTACTGCACATTTCTAGCAATTTATCTCAGCCCCCTGCATTTTTTAGGTTTATATCAGGCAGAGAGTTTAAGAATGACAAACGTGGGTAGCAAAAGCGTTTCCTCCCATGCAATGCAAGTTCCATTACTGAGATTCAGGAGGAAGCCACCCTGCAAAGGCAGATCCAGGCATAACACATGCAGACAATTTGCAGTCTAAGTTCAGACATTTTTTCTAGTAAGACTATTGTCTGTTTTGCAAGGATGTAACATATCCATCACAGAACTCCTCTAGCTGGACACCTGACAACCAGCATAAGCAAAGCATGGGGAACAAGGCTAAACTTGAGTACTTTCAAAAGCTGCAGCTGATGTTGGTGTTACCTTGTCAGTGGCCAGCTCTTCAGTTGGAGATGGAAAAAACAATTAATAGAACTAAAGGCATAACTCAACTAAGATAAAATTCTTTCCAATATTAGAGGTAGATTTTATCCAGTGTAATATATAACAGCCATTCCTGTAAGAGCAGAGATCTAGGAATTAAACAATTAAGATCAATTTCAACACCTATGTGCTCCTAGAATAATTAAGGCAAGCTTTTTGTATATCCTTCAAGAAAGCAGGCACACCACTCTGTAAAGAGAAAAGCAGAAAAGTCATTTTTGCGTAATGGAATCAATAAAAACTATAAGCAAGATGAGAATTCCCATTATATAGATCAAGGCCTTCAAACAGATACAGTTCTTAGATCTAATATCCCATTGTCTTAAGATACAACTCCAAGATCTGGTACATAGCATCAAACCATTCCTTGAATACCTTGGGAACAAACTGCATTGTTGAAGTTTGCTTGTCTTGAGGCTATTCATATATGCTCTGAAACACAGATTATCTGGGGTTTGTTGTAAAAATTTACCTGCAAGGTTGGCAAACCAAAGGAATTTGACAGGAATGAAAATAAATCAATTAATTACAACTATTGTCATGAGAGCATACAATAGTGAGACTGTAAATATGGGACTGTGTAAAAGCTAGGAAGGCTGATATATCTGTTTCAGAAAAAATTAATTCTGCCCAACACGTAGAAGGTGGGTATGAATGCAGTGAATTCGTTGTTTGAAACAGATCAGCCAAAGATCATTGTCTGTAACCTTTACTTACCTTGGCAGCCCAGTTGACCAGCCAGGATGGAATCATGCCACCAGGATTATCAAAATAGTACATATAGACTAGAGAGGAGAGAGAAGTTACCAGTTACCTGAGACTTAGTTCTAACACACTGTGACAGAAGCTGATGGTGTGCATGACTGACACACCAACTACAACATTTCTACTCTAAATTACGCACAAAAAAGTTGACTTGTCCTGAAGTGAAATGTGAAGTAAATAAAGACATTCCCAATTAACCTCTGGGAAGCTGACACAGCCACAACAGTAATTTAGATTACTGCAAACCATTTTTGGCACCCTGTCTTATAACATAACACTGTCTTTAAAAGACTAATCTCAAACAGGAGTCAAGCTCTAGACAAACCCTTTAATCTATACATCTGTAAAACACAGTACTCGAATCCTTGCTGAGTTAAGAAAATTGCAGCAGACTCTCCCCAGCTGAACTGTCTGGCAGGAAAAGAAGTATAGACTGGGGGTGGGATGGGAGGGCAGAAGGAAGTGGTCAGTAGACTATTCTTGACTACCCAGCCCAACTGCTAAATGAAAAGATTCTTCACAGTAGTGCACTGCACTGAACATTTCCAAAAGTTTCATACATTTTAAAGTACCCCTTGGCTTAAAATTTCCAGTCCCCCTCTTTGTGTGTTTTGCTAATACATACATTCCCTGGCTACATGACTTGTCACACATTTTCTTGACCTCTTACCTTTAGATCCAGCCTTGCCATCACTTTCAATTACCAGGCTTTGTTTATAGCTTTTAACTCTGATAATACCAGGCTTTTCAGGGCACTGAGGAACAGCCACACTTTTTGCTAACACAACCCAGATCTTCCTCCCATCCACATCCATCTCCCGACATTCCCGAATATAGACATACTGTACTGCAAGTTGAGGAGGCACGTCAAAACAATGTCACTTTGAGGGATGAGGAGTTGACAAGTGAATTCCATCACAAACAGCAGCTCCTTCAAGTTATTTCTCATGGCCCTACAGGATTCAATCCTGCAGAGCAGTAATTCAGCTATGTGAGCTCTAGCTCTGTGTGAGAAGAGACACCCACACTCCTCTTCATGCCATATATATTCATGTAACACGAGGACTGCAAGACCTTAGATCAAGTGCAGCAGAGCAATGGAATCAGATCATTGTTGGGATTCCTGGATGACCAAGTGGCAAAAACTGCCAGAGGAGCAAAAGCTTAAAAGGATACATCTCTGTTTGAGAGAGGAAAAGGGTACTTCACTTCCCAGTAGATTACTTTTTCACCATCATATGTTTCCTCATACAGTTCTACGGTTGAAAGAAGATGACTGTTAGATATTTTTAATTTCTACTGCAACAGAACTATAGATGGCATCAAGAGCTGCTAAGATTTCTTACATGAACACATTTTACATGCAACCCTGATGTCAAAATTAATATGTATGTAAAATTTTAGCAGTAAGAGACATTAAGAAGTTCTGTACCAGGATTGTTCAGGAATCAAATACACAAAAATACGTGACCTCTTTTTCTGTGGCTATTGGATTAATTGGTGGAAAAAAAAACCCCAAGGAAAAAGCTCCAGAACATAAAAGCAGAAAAATTCTGGGGGAAGCAGAGTCAAATTCCTTTTCCAACAGTTTGCTCATTCAAAGCCTTTCCATCTCAAAGCTTTTTCCTCACCTGTGCATGTTCTGTACAATTCTAAGTCACAAGTGCAGTGTGCTTTTTCACCACCATGTCATTACCCCTGCAAATGATACTGAGTTAACATGGAACTAGGATGAGTGCAGCTTTCTAAAAACCTGAAGACATCTTACACGAGGGATTAATAAATTTTGGAAAAGCTGTAAGAAATTTCACAGCAGTATATACATGCAACAGCAAACGAAAATCTTGAGCAGTTCATTACACCATCTTCAGTCTGCCTGGAAACTCAAATCAGAAGACAGCAGAACATGAAAAAAGTAACCTAGGAATAGTGCCTAAAACACAGCAGTGACTCAGTCAGATAGCAGTGTGGCATGAAGGAGAAGAATCAAAATCAAGTTCAAATCAAACCACATTTGATTTTTGAATAGTTTGAAAACCTATCTACATTACAGCTTCTTTTCTTCTTTCATAGAGGCAGCAACTGCCACTATGAGGGCAATGGACCTGACAAGCCATGGGGCTGAGCCAGGGTGAACTCCTGTTGGCTCAGGGCCTGGAGTAAAGAGTAGTTTGATCCAGAAAGGTGGTGCACCTGAACAGTCAGAGTGGTCTTTTCTTCCTTTAGGGCAGACTTGTGCTTGAGGTGCTCTATATACTCCAGAGGCAGGTTTTTGAAAGCGAGGCCAGAATCAATTAACAATCTCATTGATAAGCCAAGAACAGTGCCCCAGATGGGAGATTCTTTCCCTGCGTAATATATTCCAAACCAGGCTTCTGTCAGTATGCCTGCAGATCAGCTGTCACCCACAGAAACAGCTTCTCCTCTTCTCCAGCTGGAGCAGTACTGGATGCACCTGGTGTAATAACCCACAACACTTACACTTTCCACCAGAGGTCACTGGAGCATTGGATTATTCACTTTACTTTCACTTCTAACCACAGAGTTTTCCTTTTTCAAAGGCACCATGATAGTTTTAAAGACCCCAATACAACTGCTATTAGCTCTCCCATTTACCTGTGTATCTTTGCAAACACAGGAAAAACACACAATAGGTAAACACATCCCACCTTCATTCACTTCAAAGCAGAATACAGTGCATTTTAATCAATAATCTGACTTCATTTAGCATTACTACAAGAGATTACAAGTCCATTCTATCCATAATAGGCACAGCAGCACTTGCTGCTTCAACAGTCAGTTATTACTGTTAAATTGTTGGGAAGTCTAATCTCAATCAGGAAGGTGTTGCAATCAGGAGTAGCAAGTTTCACTATTGCTCAGGCCCAACCATTTTGCATCATGCCACAGAAGCATGTGGTACTTCAGTCACTACTCTACAGTTTAGTCACAACTTCCCTGCTGAATTGGCAGCTGCAGCACAAACCAGGCCTCAGGATGCCCACATCTCGTGGATATTCAGAAGCATTCAGGAGCAGTTGCCCTTTTGACTAAAAAGGCAGCTACTTCTGCTCCAGTCAGGTTTTTATTTCAACGTCAGCCAGCAGTTCAGCACAGAACTCTCCTCTGGACTGCCACTTGCATGGCTGTAAGAGTACCAAGAAGTACAAACAATAACACCAAGAGCAAGAAGGCTGTCAATGTAAGTTTTCTGGGGTTTCTTCCTAAATGTGAAAGAAAAAGCCCAGGCTTAACTGGAGTTACATTTAAAATGTTGGCTAGTACTATTTCATCATATGTACAGTCCTAAAAAATGGGTGGCCTTGTGTCAATTTTTAAGCTGGAAGGAAAGCATTACGTTGTATTTATGCCCTTTAAGAGTTAATTTCTGTGAAATGCTGGACTTAAAGCACCAGCACAAGTATAAATTAACAGAAGAACAAACCATGGTCAGCAAGGATATAAATGTCAGCTCTGCAACATTATCTAGTTTGTAGTTTAAGGGTGTAGCTTCCCCCAACGGCTTCCTTTCTTTTCTCTATGAAGGAATTAAAAAAAAAAAAAGAAGTGTTTATTTAAGAAGGACTCATTTCTCCTAAATGTACTTAAAGACTACTGAAGTAACTCAGCAGAATATTTTTACATCCAATACAATAATGCTGAGTCCCACTCTGGCTCTTTGTTTCATTAATGGCAAAACGGCTTTTGCTACAAGAAAGCTACTGACTGTTTTGACAATTAACACTTAATGAAGACACTACTCCTTAAATTTGACCAAGTACTGAAATGAGTTAAATCTGTGGTCCCCTGTACCAATACAGCCACAGGCATTATCAGCAATCATTCACCGAGGAGCTGTCCTAAACCTAACAAGCACAACATTTAACAAGTCTTTGGTTTTTAACACTGCTCTTTGTTCAGCAAAACACTTTGACCACTTTTCAGTTTTACTGGCCTGAACTGACTTCAATCACAGGCTTAAAAAGGAAAGGCTCTCCATCTCTAAAATAAATGGATTACTGTATGTCTACATCAGCTGAATCTTTACCTTGTTACTGCTGACTTAAGATGTTTTAACATCATATGGATATTCCGGTTCAACACCGTTTTTCAAAGACAACATTAAATAAACTTAACTAAATTAGTTATTGCTTTCTCTGTAAAAGCCTGAAGTTACCAAGTATTCTCTCGATACACCCATTCCTGACTGTAAAAGGCACCAAGAACAACCAATGTTTTTAGGAAAAGATATTCCATCATGCATCAAACTGGTGGAAACCTGAGTAAAAATTTTCACAATGAGAACAATCAGCCTTTGTAATAATCTCCCCAGGGAGAAAAACTGGACACTTTTAAGACTCAGCTGAACAGGGTGCTGGGCCATCTTGTCTTGACTGGGCTCTTGCGAATGAAGTTTGGACCAGATGATCCCAGAGGTCCCTTCCAACCTGCTATTATTCTACGATGCACTGCTCCACTGCCATATGCAAAGATGCACAAAAGGTACCACCTCCATTTCTCCCCAAGACATCTACTAAAATTTAACCTAAGCATTACAACTAAAAGTTACAAGGTTATGCTCCAGCATAACCAGTGATGTCAATCATATGCTTTAACCAACATGGAAGGAATTCATTCCAGAGGAAAAATAAATGCTGTTGAGACATTAGTTGCTCCATATCAGCGTTTACTTGTATATTTGCAGAGTGCAACCTTATCCCAAAAGATATTTAAGCCTGACCCGAAGTCTTTGGAGGCAGTAACTTCAAAATACCTTTGAGGAAAGTTTTAGGGGGAACAATCAAAGTGGACTCAAGCTTGCTTTTACACTGCCTAGATGAGCTTACCTTTAACATACTGATCCCACTCTTTTCTGAAATCCAAGTCCATGTAGACATCTGCACACAATTTTGGAGGACAGTCAGCAAGACCACCAAAGATTTTATATTCATAAAGTCCTGACTGCTGTGGAAACAGAGTGAGGAGAGGAAAAGTCACACAGGAAAGGGAAGTACTCTGCATCAGGGAGAACAGCTGAAGGAAGTTAGGTGGGGCACAAACTACAAATATGCTCAAGAGCTGTGAAAGCAAGTGTTCAAAAAACAATGCAAGATTCGGTCTTTAACCTCTCGA
Organism: Corvus brachyrhynchos; assembly: GCF_000691975.1. Taxonomy (NCBI): domain Eukaryota; kingdom Metazoa; phylum Chordata; class Aves; order Passeriformes; family Corvidae; genus Corvus; species Corvus brachyrhynchos. The sequence goes on along the minus strand of NW_008239056.1, from coordinate 402,868 downwards.
CTTTTTGATCTATACATGAAAGTTTAAATCCAGCCGGGCTGACCTGCCCTGCACAATGGTTGTTTCTTCCCTTACACCAGTACCCTTTTACTTCATCAGGAGTTCCAGAGGGAGCATGTTTCTTCACAAACACAGTACCCTTTTCATCTCCAGTGGTCAGTGTGGACTAAATCCTGCCCACACCGAGGTTTACCAGAAGCATTAAATTCTTGTAGCAAGTTATTTATGCTTATACATCAGGCTGGGATACAAGAATGCATTACAATGTCCATGCTTCTATACAATGCACTCTTAGATCTGCCTTAAATATTTATCAGCTACTTTCTTTCAGAAAGCTGTACGCACTGAAGGGGTGGGGTGCAGGATATCTCCTGTTTTAATGTTACTTTCAACATATGGTAACTCCATCTGTGCCTATAGAGCAATGTTTGTACCATTCTTAGTACCAGTTCAGGACTAAAGTAAAACAATGAGAGTATTTCGAATATACAGTGTAGAAATCAAATTAAAGCATTCCCAAGGAAACAAGAGAAGGATTATACAACATTCTGTTAGTGAATAAACGAATTTTCCTCTTTTGCTCGCCTTCACAAACCAACTCTAGAAGATGAAGATTTGAAGTGCCAGAAAATAATAATGCGAGCAAGAAGCTTAAGCTACTCATCTTCACTGTGGCTTCACTGAAGCACCAATCACCAGCTTCAAACTTGAACTATTCAGCACCTGTGTAACCCCATGAACTCACCATCTTTGTAAGAGGCATCAACATTTTAATTCTCACAAGAAAAAGAAAGTTTTAACAAGAAAGTTAAAACAAAAGTGAAATGTTTCAGTTTTCTGAGGCCTGTTTCCAGAGAGTCAATCAGCTTGGCTGGAGTACTGTGCTGGCCGGTGAACATACATTACAAGGGACAGAGAGTTTTCAGGAAGACAAGTCCCTACCGCAAGAACCACTTCATGTTAGGGTGGCCAAAAAGGCTTCTCCCAGGATGCTTGTTCTGTTGTGTTAATCTATCCCAGTTTGGATTCCCCAGTTGGCTGTTGGCCTCTACCCCTCATCACTCCCCCAGAGCTCCCCATTGGTCCCCGTTCCCTGGTCCTGCCTTTTCCCCACCCCCGGATAAAACTGTGAGCTTCGGGATCACGTTGGTATTTGCCCGTGTAACCTTTGGCAGTGTAGCAGCAATAAATGCTCCTGGCGGAACGCACACAAACGCCCTTCTCGACTCTTTGCTACCGACTGCAGCACGGAACCCACCCGTGCGCCTGTGGGGGCACGCGGGACCCCACGGAGCTGGGCAGGGACGGTGTTAGAGTACAGCACTGAGCAGGAAGGCCCAGATCTACTTCTCCAGCCTGCAGAGAAGGTGGAAAGACAAGGCAAAAAGAGAAGACAACAGGAAAAATAATTGCTGCTTTCAGCTTCCTGGACTACTGTTGCTACAGTGGAGCTGCAGTTCAATAAGTGCTAAAAACTTAATTTTTCCAGTAACAACTTAAAACTAAGACCCTCCTTCTAGACATCGTTCATCTTCTCTTGTAGCAATCTGAAGCAACTGAAAGAGAAAACAGGAAATTTATTTCCCAGTAGAATCAGAAAATTGGACTTGAAAAGGTCACTTGCATCCTGTGTAGTCTGTCCATCCAGCCTAAACTAAGGGCATCGTATACTACATTTAAAAAAAAGACAGACACCTATAAATGTTTTTGTTTGTTTGTTTGTTTCAAATAGTCCACTTGGCTCTACAGTATAAAAGCATGAGAGGATAAGGAGGAGAAGCCTGAGCTACTTTCCATCTCACCAGCTGCCATTCATACAACAGCAGCACAGCCACTGCAGTAAGCCAGGGTTTCCCTGGTCCCATTTGCCTGGCTAAATCCAGCCTCCAGCTTCCCAAAGTTCCTTTGCCTTCATTCACTGCATGATGCGTTTACAGGTCTGGGTTGAGCGTTGATCCTAAAGCCTCTACTTCATCCACTCCAGAAGGAACACCCCCAGCACCCTGTGCTCCATCAACACACTGCATGGATATCCTGCATGGATACCTGGCAGGCACCCCAGCCTCGCCTGTGCTCTGTGCACTCATTGATAAGCCCGTCTTGCCACTGCCAGTTACCACATTCACACTGTAAACAGGAGCTGTTTATCACTGAAAAAAATCCCAAGGTCTATGAAGTGATGGCTTGTTAAAGAGGCTTCCCCTACCCCACTGTGCCTTTAGCACAGCCCTGTACACTTGCTTGTTTTTTCTAACATTACCATGTCTGAAATGATTTCTCAGAATACAAATACAAAACTGTCATGCAAAGAACAGCATGAAGTCCAGTAAGTAGTTGAGAGGAAACTGTGATCACTCAGTTAAAGAAATAGGATATTTATATATATATATTTATATATGGATTTAGAAGTCAGTATTGAATCATAAATCTGAGTCAGAATGAAAACACTGTCAATCACAAGTCAGTTCCTAAACTACTGAAGTTCTTTAAAGAAGTTAGTCCCCTCAAAAGGGGAGAAAACTTCATTCCAACCCTTTATGAACTACCTCCTCATTTTAGAGGGCGAACGGTGGAAAATCAGTGTGAAGGGAGTTCTGGAGAGAGGCAGGAGGGAGGGAGGACTCCTGGAGACCACGGTGCCGTGACACGGGCGGGGCTCGGGAGCAGATATTTAGGGACACGACCACAAACCCCTCAGAGGGGGTCGGGAGGGCGGCACATCGAACACCCCGTTAGGCCGACAGCCCCTTTCCCCGGGAATTCCCCCATCCAGCTGCTCACAAGCTCGGTTCCCCGGCACGGTGCGCGGGCAGGGGTCACTACGGCCCAGCAGCTTTCCCATCAGCAGTTAATGGCATTATCCGGAAAGCTGCTTTCTGGGAGCCTGGAGAAACCGAGCCCAGGCCTGTGCGGGGAACCGGCGGCTGCGGGCAGGGTGGTGCTGGCCCC
>NW_008239056.1:391656-399627 GCF_000691975.1 Corvus brachyrhynchos | reverse complement strand
CTCGGGGGCGGCACAGTGGGTTCACGGGGCATCCCTGCCCTGCAGGTGCGCTCCGTGCGCTCTCGGGTTAGGCGGGGTCTCAATGGTGGTGCCTTTAAATGTGTGTGACATTAACCTGGTACCAGAACGGGGACAGGTTCCGTGGGTGTGATGGTCAGGGCCTTCCCTCTGGGGTGCTCCCGAAGGACAGAGATTGAACACTATGGGGACATGTATTTTTGTGTATTTTTGTTTATCTTCACATTTTGAAAGGCAGTTTTCCTTATGGACTGTACATATTGAGAGTATTATATAAAAACCCCATAACTGCTATACAGCTGCTTGGCAGGTGAGCGTGACCCTGGCACACCCCACTGAGGCCCGGCCAGCCTGGCAAAGAGGGGGGGACAGCAGGCTCTGGCCCCTGGCAGACTGGGGTGCACTGGGGTGGACAGGATGGAAGGGGACAGAAAACTTCCACTGCGATGAGCTCCTGGGCAGGAGGAACCCACTGGCAGGGACACACTTTGCATCTTGCTCAGGCTCTGCAGTGACACCACCTATCACACACAGCCAAAGCATTAAGGCCTTCAAAATGTGACTAAGGCAAGTTTTCTCCTGGAAACTAAATCTGTTTTCATTACAGCTTTATTCTTCTAATTCCTGTGAGATTTTTTTTTCCTGTCTTCAGAAAAAAACACAAGCAGCTCTAAGTGGTGGGATGTCATCAAACCTACTGTCTGGCAGCACCACCCAATGTATTTGGTGGTAACCTCTGTGCAAGGCTGGAATAATGTAGTATTTTCTTGCTTCCCTGCCAAGTGGCTGAGCTCTTTGACAGAGTTCACTTATGTCAGCTGTCCTTTCCAGTTGCAGTCAATTGGTTTGCAAGCAGAGCATGAGGATTTCTGGCTGACTGGTTCGGACATACAGGCTGACCATCATCCTTGCACAGTCCAGAAAACTTTTGGAGAGAGCATTTTGGAAGAAGACAAGATTGTATCTCACAAACTTTCTCCCAGTATGTAAATTTGATGCCAGAACTTGACCTCTACCATCTTTATAAAATAATGTCAGTAATGATAATAAATGTCTGCTCATACCTTACCTGCTCTCACCTCCCCACTGAGACTGCTAGGCAAACATTTCAGTTCTTTTATTTTTTGTAGTAATGTTATGTGTATCATTATTATTATTACTAATATTTATACAATAGGTATAAATATTTTGGCTTACTTTTGTACTTTCTGAATTAAAATGGCATGTTTTCAGTCAGCCCAGTTGGTTCTCCAAATATCACGGCAATGCATTTCTTATGGCTGATCCCTTATGAGTAAATTCTTGGCTAAGTAGCCGTGAGTGGAGCTGTGCTGCCCACCCAGCTGTGGAGCTGGTCTTTAAAATGGAGTATGAGGAATGGCCTGGAGGTGAGACTAATTTAGTTTTTCTTGCAGAAAAACTTGCAGAAAAAAGCTTGCAGAAAGCTTTTATCAGATTGCAGTCTCACTTTTAAGTCCCATTCATTCTCTGAAACAGGGCTCAGTGAAACTGAAAGAGCTTGTAGCTCCCTTTTGCAGAGGTGACTTTGACCCAGTATGAAAAAGGAGGAGTTGTGAGTCAACAACTGATCTTTAACATGCAACAAGGACATGTGCCTGTGAGATTATATGATCTCCTTGTTTGTGCAAAAGGACTGATGTGATCACAGCTCAATGTTGCCTACTGTTTTAGGGTAAATGTTTTGCATTATATGGTTGTCTACATGGCATCAGTAAGTTGGCTCCAGCTGCCTGGCCACTCCTTTTTTTTTTCATGGAAAAAGAGATTTATCTCACAAGGCCACTCTAGGGACAAAAGCTTTCAAAAAAGGCATTACTATGTGACCTTTTTTCTTGGTAAATAAGGAGTGGTGATTACTAAGAAAGCACAAGCTGTTCTGAAAAGAGAGTTTATTTTCTGTTTTCTTGTATGTTTACGTAAGTGTTATTATTTATCACTTGTATGTCCATGTATTGCCCTTAGCTTAGGGATAGAAGCTGAAGTTTGAACCCAAGTCCTTTAAGACCTGCGCTGCTGGGTACTGGCTGTAGGCTGGGATGAGCTCAGGACTGATTTTCTACTGCTCTGCCCCAACACTGCAGGACAGCAACTGCTGCAGGACAGCAACTGCTCCAGGGCAGCTGGGTCTGGGAACACGAACCCAAAGGCAGCCTGGATACACCAAAATCTAGTCTCACACGTGGATCAGGGACCTAAATACCATCTGAATGAAAATAGTTTCAAAAGTGCCTGTACTTGATCTACATACTTACCGGATCTCAGGCTTCAGGTTAGTTACCCTGTAGTGTAGTAGTTAGGATACCTGGTTTTCAGCCAGGCTTTCTGGTATGGGAAGGTTTAGATTTTATCCCTGGTGGTGTTTAAAGAGAGTTTGGACTGGGCTCTGAGCACCTGGTCTAGAGGAAGCTGTCCCTGCCCATGGCAAGGGGTTGGAATGAGATGGGATGATCTTTAAGGATCCTTCCAACCCAAACCATTCTGTGATTTTATGATTCTATTTAGCTGCTGCTGCTCTGAGTGGGAAATGATACCTCAAGGCAACTTGCTGATCTGGGCTATCAGTGGCATTAATGTACCTAAATCTCCCACCTGTTTTTTAGAGTGGAAATAATCTGTATGAATTCCCCCCTAACACCTAACCTTTCTGTTACTGAAGTCAATGTTGAGTAATCCAATTAATTTTGTGGTGTAGAACAAAACCAGGAAACTGGACAACTCCTGCATCAGAAAATCATATGTGGCCAGAAGTGAAAACAGCAATGAATACTACATTGATGTTTACAGGCCCCAGGTGATTTTCAGTGTTTGTTTTAGATATGGGTGTCCATGTGTGGGAGAATGTTCCCAGCTATATTGTGTTTTCCTCTATCTGTCTCTGTGTGGCACTGGTGCTCTTTGAGAAATTCTTGAAGATGCACTAAAGATGTGGGATTTTGATGGATTCAACTGCTTTGCAGACATTTATATATTACTGTAATTCCATTTTACTCAGTGCATTCCAAAAACTTTGCAAAACTGCTGAATAGTCCTGCCCCACCATTTATACAATATATACATTTGTATTTCTAGTATACACAGCCAAAGCAATTATAAGCTTCTGCTGCTGTTGCTTTATTATTGACTACATAATGTAAAAGCCTTTCTCACAAATTGTTTCATGACTTTTGCAGTTTGCAAGAAGAAAATTCTTCATGCAGAAGGCTGAGAAGTAACAACAGCATCTCCCATCACAGCCATGCATGTGGAAGGCAGTCTGTATTCTCCTCTCTTGTATGAGTCAAAGGGAAATCTGTTTCTCAACATTTTTAGAATACACAGAAAATATAGCCTGTCTACTACATCAAAACCTTTATATATTTTATATATAAAATATATTTTTTATTCCTAAATATTTAGGCAGGGAGGGTGATTTTTGCAAAGAACTAGCACAAGACATGCATTGCTTGAACTGTCAAAAGATGTCGTAAGTGGCCATTAAATACTGGCTTATAATTGCCTTCCTCATAGAGTTGAATTTAACCCCAAACTATGATTGTTTCTTTATTGAGTACCTAGTTTCAACAGAGTTCCACCCAAATAGAAGAGAATTCAGAGAGTAACTGGAGTTCTGCTGTTTTTCTGCATTCTGATAATATTTTTTACCTTTGGTAGATAGTTTATTATGCTGGACTCCTGGTGTCAGAACCCATCTCTTTCATTGGGCCATGTTTACTTTTGATTTACACCTTTTAGCCACAGTTTTTCTGGAAAGTAACACACTCCCAGTGCAAATAAACTGGAGATGCAGAGGTGCGACCTATTTACCTGGCCTTAAGGAAAGAGGAGTAATTTTAAACTTCACAGTAGGAAAGAAGGGATATCACCATTACCTGAATGACCTAAAATGACTCATTCAAAAGATAAGACAGCCTATTTAGATCTTGACTTGGTTTGGTATGGTTGTCACTACCACACCCTCTACTTTCTTAACTTGTTTACATGGATGTAGAAATATTTCTAAACATTTCCCTTAGCAGGTGATGCCAAAGAAGATGATAGATATGAAAAGCTCTTTTGTGAGAGCAGTAAGAACTGGTCTTACTGCAATAATGTATTTTTTTCTTTTTTAACTACCCTTTAGGTCAGACACTTGACTTACTATAAATTTCACGGAAGTCATCTATTACATGGAAGAAAAGTTGTGTGTTTTAACCTTGTGCAGTATTTTAGATAGATCTTGTGTGTAAATTTAGTCCTAAGGATTGTAGTAAAGTAGGACTAAGAAGGACTCATCAGACAGGAAGTAGTTCAGCCAATGGCCTGTGTAATTTAGTTTAAAACTCATAATTTCTTTCTACTGTTGGAGAGTCAGTAACAACTGGATGAAATGCTCCATGTCTACTAGACAGACCATTTGCAGGGGGAACAGTGTATATACCCTACCTGCTGAGAAGGGAAGCAAATGAAATGAAAATGTCTCTTGACACTATCCACTAGCTTGGCGAGACACTTTTTCAGCTTTTTGTCTGCATTTCCCTTCATGTCTTTGAGCCCTGTAAATTCTTTGGGTTACTCAGTGCAGGTGGAAAACCAAAAGAGATCATTCCTATTTTGAACTTAAATCTCAGCTGAATCTGCTGCATCCTACTGCAACAGTCTCTAACAAAAATCCTGGTTATGGTGAAATTACAGTGCCTGGAGTTTGCTCCCAGGCTTCCCCCAGCTTGGCCAGAAAGCTGCCACGGTGGCCACAGATTCAGAGGTTCTGTAACCAACTTATGCAAGGTTGAGGAATTGGCTTCTGGTGGTGTGATGCATCCCTCTGCTAATTAAAAGCACATGTCCACATAAGGAGTTCTTCAAATGGGAACTTCATGTAATTATGAAAGCAGTAGGAGATAAGAATAATTGTTTTCAGTTCCAGATATCCTGTCTTCTTCAGCACTGCAGGAAGATTAAGTGAAAGTCGAGGAGGGCAATAACAAAGTTCACATGCACAGCAGGATAACTGATGATGACCAAAGTACTAGTAGGGTCTAATGGAGTTCAAAGAAAATTCCTTTCCATATTCCCAGCCACCAAAGAGGTTTCTCACAGTCATTATAAGCACATCCATTCCATGAGCCTGATTACCCACAGAGTGGCTGGTTTGCACAGCAATCAACCAACTGGGCTGAACTCCCCTGTGCTGTGAACAGTGTTAATGAGAGGGGAGCTACAGCATTTCATGTGGAATCATTTGCTTCTCTGGCTTAACTGGCTTTGGACTCCTTTTGGACTCCATTCCTCATCACAAAACACATACACTGCATGGCATGGTAAGGACAATTTATAATATATTAAACATGCTGAAAGAGTGCTTTCTGAAAGTTTCACTAAATGCAGTAAACTGACGTGTTGTGTCCATGTGTGGGCTTAGGGATAAAATGAAAAGAAAACTCAGTGGAGGGTTAGGGACAAGGCAAGAAAAACTAATTGAATAGGGAGCCCACAATGGTTGTATTTTGCCAGATTAGTGAGTCACTGTTTGCTGTGCTGTTAAGGCCCAGGAGACTGTTAGAAACTCAAAGGAAGCCATAAAGTATTGCAAGTGTGTTTCAGTCCAGTCGGCAAGCAACAGCATTGCTCAATTTAGGAGTAAAACTGCTCTCTCAGTAGGCGCCATGGGTTCCAGAATCACACAGGCTTCTTGCTTATCAGCCCAGCTTTGGGGCTGCACTTCCCTCCAAGCAGCTGTGTTCAGGCCCCAGGAAGGAGATTTTGTCATTTAGGGCAGGTCCTAAAGGGGAGCTATGTATCACTGGAGCCTGGCAGTCCAAAACTGTGAACCTATAACCCCTCACTGCAGCTGTTGCTCAGCCCTGAAGTCTCCTCAGCTGTTTGCACTGAATTTCTACAGGTGCCAAACGTGCTGCCCCGGGTATGTCTGGTCCTTCTTTCCTTACATCCTTGGAGAGCCATGCTCAGAACACAGCAGAACCTTAAAAGGCAGAGGTAGTCAGTCATCCCTTTTTTTAAAAGGCCAGAGGGCTGGTGCCCAAGTTGAATTCAACCCTTCAGTGCCTGAGTGCTACAAACCCACCCTTCTAGGGGAGAGCGCACTGATCTCTCAGCACTAGAGGAGATGTCATTCCCATCACTTTTCATTGCAGCTTTTATGCTTCACAGCAAGAAATAAGAATTGCATGAGGTCTAGGAGACTGTGTGACTTTTTAGCCTATTGTTAGGGCATTTATTTGTACAGAAACATGAATTCTAAGCCCAGCTTCAGTTCTTGTTTATGTGTATTAGAATAGTTCCTAAAAAAATCAGTTTCATGAGATATCTTATGTAAAACTTTCAGTATTTTATGTAATACTTTCAGTAATGAAATTGGCATGGAAAAATAAGAATGTACTCGTGGAGCTGTCGATGGTGTAAGCCTGGGAGGGAGGTTCTCTGTCAGCTAGGAGGACCAAATACTAGACTGGAATGACTAGAGAGGAACTGATGGAATAGGAATGGGGTGAAATTTAGGTCACGCACATATGTGCTAACAGCAAGAATTTCTGATATAAAGTGAAAAATGAAACTGGTACTGGAGAAAAATCCAGACATCCTGAACAATCAGAAGAAAATTATGCAATGTTAGTATTTCTAGTAAGCCAGGAAAATACTTGCACTTCCATGCAGGAAGTTGGTAAGACATCTGAAAAAATGATTGAAAATAAGCCTGAAAGAGTTTAATTTCTCCCTCTTAGGGCATTAGAGGGTTAACTGCCAAAAGAAAGAATAGCCTGCTTCAGCCAAAGGCTTACTTGTCCACATATAATTGTCTATGAATCCATGCAGCTAGAAACAAGGTTCCTAGATATCAACAGAATAAGGCTTGTAGTATCCAACAGAAGGAGTAGGAAACCTGGTTTTTTTGAAGTGGAACTTGTCAAGTCGAATAAAGATATTATTGGCACAGCTGCCTGCATTGGGAAGGACCAGACAATGGTCCAAGAGATCCTGCCTCATGAAGTTCCCCTCAGATCCAGTTTGTTTGTCATTTCTGCTCAAATGCTGATGTATTTGAAGGAAGCACCAGAAAGTGGGAAAACGAACTGACAGTTTCTTGCATAAAGCTGTGGAGCTTTTCCAGAACCTGGTTGATTTGTCTGGAGGAGATGAACCCTTGGTAGGGTCTCCATCACGGGGCAGTTCTTAACAATACACAGGATGAAATCCTGGCCCCTGTGAAGTTGATGGAAGTTTGGCCATTAATTTCTTGGAGGCCAGGATTTCACCCTGGAAACGGAATCAAAAGTACATGATGCTTTCAGAGACAGAGTGGCTGATTAAATACATCTGGTGCACTGCTCTTTTACCAATCATTGATAAAACAGTGTCTTTTAAATATAAACTTTAGGTGAGCTTAACTGCAAAATTCAAACATGTCCTTTTACAAGACTTAAAAGCATAATTTGTCTGCTTTTTGTCTGAAATAACAGAAATCATGGTAAAAAAATAACACAGCCCCACACCCATCCACTTCAAACCCCTGTAATATTTGATGTGATGCAGAAATGAGCAATTAAAGCTTAGAAAAGCCAGTTAAAATATTTCTAAACCACACATAAAACTTTATCTTCTAAGAATGGCATCCGAAGCTATATTCCTCCTCCTTTAATTTATGAGCAGTTGAGCTAGGGGTTCATCTGGATTTCGGCATGGACTGTGCTTTCAAGTGACCCAGCACGGCCACGTCTGACACCCCAGCGGGCTCAGGACAGGCAGTGACCCTCATCCGCACTGCTGCAGCCGGGATGTGGCCGAACACTCGACACGGGGCTGGGTGCGCAGGAGGGCAGAGGGGCTGCAGGAGGGCAGGAGGGCAGAAGAGGGGCTGCAGGAGGGCAGAAGAGCTGCAGGGCGCTGCCCCGGCCCCGTGTGTGTGACCCGCTGCAGGCTGGGCGCGATGCAGAGCCT
>NW_008239056.1:384436-391126 GCF_000691975.1 Corvus brachyrhynchos | reverse complement strand
AGTCGGACCCGCTGCCCGGGCGCAGGCCGGGGTGTCCCGCGGAGCGCTGCCTCTCCGGTACTGCAGGGCTGTACGTGCACAGGGCTTTCCTCGCCTCTCTGCTCTCTTGCAGAGGTGCTCGGGGACTGGCGTGACGCGGAGGGTTTTACCCCAGGTGTGCGTGTGGCGTGTAGCAGGCGCGTTTGAAAGCTTTCTGGTTGGCACGTAACAGAGTTGGTTTGTGGAGGGGATGGGGTGGCTCCCATCCTACCCCCCGGCTGTGTCGGGAAAACGAAAAGGTGCGAGACTTTAAATCTGTTCGTGATTTTACATAAAAACTTGGTGAGAGAAACTTACTGCATCCTGAGGCAGCTGGTGTGGAGGTGGTGTGTGCTTCTCCTGCCTCTGTAGCTCAGGGCATGGTCCTGGCGTCTTGTAAGTACAAATTCTGGTTGTGTATTTCCAGGAGTGTTCACCTGGGGCAGAGCTGCGGGATTGTGTTGAGGATTACTGTAGCCGGTTGAATTCTGAATGAAATCAGGCTCTCCTCTCGGGACAGAAGGACTCCTTAGGCTATTTTCCATACTCACTTTAATGCATAGCCATAGTGTGAAGTGTGAGCATTATGATTTATTGGGATTTTACATAAGCAAAAAAGGGTGTCTGAAGCATTGTGCAAGACAGAGAGAATCTGGCTCAGAGCCTGAAGGCGGAAAACTCAAATGTTTCTCACCGGTTCTGAGTAAAATGTGAAAAAGGGGAAAGGGTTGTAGTGGCTCTTTGCCTTTGCACAGAGATATTCTGTATGTGGGAAGCCTCCTGAGAGAGCACAACATTGAAATGATTCAGAGTTAAAACACTGGAAGCTTCATGTAGAGATTTCATGTGTTTCTGCTTCTCAGTTTTGTGATGAGGGAGGGAAGGAGACAGGAAGAAATTTCATCTCCAAAAAGTTGTTTTGTCAGGTTTTTTGATAAAGACTTTCATTTAAAGAAAAATACCTAAACTGAGTGTAGTCAAGGATAAATACAAATAAATAACTGACAGAGCAATTAATCTTTTCCAAGCAAGATGCTGGCAGAGTGGCTTAGGGGGCACAATTGTGCTGGGAAGAGCTTTTCGAGCAAATGTAACCTTGCTGTAACCCAAGTGGAAGTTGACTACAAGCACATTTCAGAGGTCAGCGTTTGTTTTAATGAAATCTAGATTATTCATCTGAAGTGAGGATTTTTTCCTGCATTTCCCTCCAAACTTTTCAAAAAGTTAAGCTAATTGCTAGGTCATGTGGAAAAGAATATAGTCAAGGAGATAAAAAAGTAGACTTCCTTATTATTAACTAACTTCAATAATCAGCTAAATATACTTTGGCTATGTCCCAGGCTTATTCCAAGGATCTTCTGGAGAACAGCAGCAGTTTATACCTGTAAATGTTTGTGTTTGTGAAATGTTAGTAAGGTCTAAATAACTTAAAACCAGAAAAACCCTCCAAGTTTATCATTATACAAACTTACTCTCATGCATTTACTCTAATCCCCACTTCAGACTCCTGCTTCTGTGTTGAAATGATCTTCCATGATCATGCTCTTCTAGAATGGGAATGTCAAGTAAGATTAGCAACATAAATCTCTGCTGCTTCATGAGTTTTACCCAGCTGCCTGGTGATTTCACAGCTGTTTCTGCAGTTGATAACAATTTCCATCCCTCTGCTTTCTGCAGAGTCGTCACTGCCCTGCTGCAGAGTCCATCTTGTCCCTCTTGGAGTTACAAATCTTGTTTTTAAAAATCCAGTAACAGAAATGAACAACAGTAAATATAATGGACTTACGTTTACTACAGAGAGTTCTTGGACTCTGTTAGTCTGCTTTTTTTATTCTGAGAAGAGTTTTTGGGATTATATTACTTAGATTTTTTTATAGTGGAATAGTTTTTAAAGGTTTTTCTAGTGTAAGTGTATTGTCACAGTCAGTTCACAGCTAGGAAATCTGAGGAACAGGGAGATTGAGTGATTTGCTCAAAGAAATTGGACACATAGAAGAGACAAACCCCATATATTCTGAGTCATTATTCCCATAGGTGAAGTGAGTAATAGAAATTAAGTTAAATGAGACTTTTATCTACAGAAATTCTAGTGCATTGCTTTTTCCTGCCTGGCTCTTTCTGGGGGACTTGACTGGGTTATGATACTCACTACTGGGACATCACATCCTCAAAGGAAAATGTTACACAGGGCCAGAAATGGGTGGCTGGTTCCAAGAAAAGAAGCCACTAGGAGAGCCAGAGGGAGAAATCTTCTGCTTTGGTTAGGTTAGGAGCAGGAGTCAGCACACAGCAGGAGCTTTTCCACGCATTACTTTTATTCTTAAGAAGCTGGTAAATATCCAACAACTTTCCTTGTAGGAAACTTCCATGCTAGAATACTGTCACCTCCAGTTCATCATTCAGCAACATCTGACACTTCAAAGCCTTGAGCAGCTCTTTCTGCCTTGAATTGTCACACAAGACATCTTCAGCACTCTTCCTCTGCTTTCTGAGCCAAGGATCTGTTACCATGGATTTCTCACGGATCTGGTAGGTGCGCATGCTGATGAATTTCATGTCTTTTTGATAAATCTCAACTTACACTTATTAGTGGCTAAGAATTTCCTCTCCCCTTTATCCAGGGTTAGCCACAGATTGCCACAGAAGCACATTCTTCCTCCAACTCAAAGTAGCTCCTTAAGATAGTACTTGTGGTATGATTAGTGAGAGGATGCTGGCGTTGCTGGGTATCTTTGCCTAAATTTCTTACCCTGAAACTCGAACCAAATCACCTGTTGGCCTAAGTCAGAAGTGACTTTGCTGGCAATGAGGATCCAGTGCCCTTTTTTCTAGGGACGAATACCTTTGCTCACACTTCAAATAGGTTCTGTTGTTTATTTAATTTCGTAGTATTTCAATAGAGGGCTGTGTATTTGTTTTATATGAATGCCTGCCTTCTTGCATCCTATTCCAGACAAAAACTATTCTCCTCAGAAATCAACAGGTATTTTGCCATTTACTTAATTATTAGAGATTAGAATATTTTTTTTAATTCCTGTTAGATTTGACTGTGTAAATACATCTTCTTTCTTCATAGATCTCTGTCCAAGAGGTCTAGGAGATTTTAATGCTCAATGAAGATGTATATGAAGCAGAGGGACAAGGACTTTAGAGACAGGAGTAAATACATTTTGATTGAAGGTTAGAATTTTTCAGAATAATAATGCTTGTTATGGGCTTTTTCAAGTTACTGGGAAGTTTCCCTATTTCAGTGACTGTTAGAGTAGTTGGATTTTTGAATAGTTGTTACAGTGTATTTGAGCCAATACACCTTTTATATTCAAAATAGTTAAATTTTTTCTCCCTCAAACAAATAATAAAATGTTATAGTAATTGAATATGGCTAATGGTAAGATTGAAAAAAGGTGACATTTGGGGACCACATTCTTATGTTGTGCTGAACTTCTGTAATGTTTTATGGATAAGTAATGCAGCAACATAAGGGCACCAGTTTGTCTCACTGCTATGTCAGTCGTTATTGAAAATGCAGAACTTGGGCTCAGATCCACATAGGAAGAGATCAGTGGCACTTGAGAGCAAACCCATGGCTTTCCTGGGCTCTTTCTGATTTAAAAGACATTTAATCATGCATTATGATTCAAAGAACAAAGCTACTGAACCTAGGAGAATTCAGGATATCTGAGGTGTCAGCCCAGATATATTTGCTTTGTCTGATAAGCATTGAAGAAATCCCTTTCCTGCCCTTGGAGATACCGAGTACTCTCACAGAAACAGGCAGAATCATTGAATGGTTATGGTTGGAAGGGATGTCTGGAGGTCATTTGGTCCAACCCCCCTATTGCTCAGCAGGGTCACCTAGACAGTGCTGCCCAGGACTGTGCAGATGGCTTTTGAGTATCTCCAAGGGTTAGAGACTCCAAAACCTCACTGTGTTCCAGTGCTCAGTTATGCTCACAGTACAAAAGCTTTTCCTGATGATCAGTGGGTTTCAGTGTGTGCCTGTTGCCTCTTGTGCTGTCACTGCATGTGCTTGGGTGTGTTGTGTGTGCTCAGCAGGGACAGGCTCCTCTGGCAAGGCTGAGCCCAGAGGCAGCTCTGCACAGCAGATACAACAGGGAGCTGAGCACTTTTCCCTAGAGCAGTAGAACTAAAGCTTTGGCAAACCAGACATGAGCTTTCCTTCTCTCTTGAGGGTTCAAGGAGACTTTGTATACAAACTCTCTGACTACATCCAGCATTTAGCCTGTTTGTGCCTGTGTTTTTTTTAAACAGAGTGAAATCCTCTTTCTTGTAACCCAGGGTCAGTTATAGGAGGTGCTGAGGTATAAAACCAAGGGCTCTCCACAATGAACGAATATATCTTAGCAACAAGGGTGGAGTGGTGGGAAAGGAAAAGGAGAATACAAGTATCTGGCAATTAACTTCCTAGTCACAGATGTGAAGGTGATAAAAGTGATAAAAGCATTACTGCATTGCCAGCACTCTTCTTTGTTCTCTGAGCTGTATATCATGCTGCTCATGAAAGCAAAAGCAGGACAGCCCACACCAGAGGGTGGTGGAGGAGTCCTGGGAGCTACTCACAGCAGTAAAACCAGTGGTTCCCCAGTGTCCCAGTGTCACCGTCTCTGGAGCGTGTGCTGGGGTGCACCGAGCTGGGTCCAGGACAGCACATCTGTGGCAGCCTCAGTGTTGGCAGAGCTCACTACAGGCCCCAGAGTGACCCCACATCACCAGAGCCCCAGAGGTAAGGCTGAGGTCTGTCATGGCAGCCTGGAATGGTGGAGAGCTGTGGGCTCCTCTTGCTCTGATCAGGTGGACTCTGATTATTCCCTGGGCTCCCCAGAGCCAAAAGGTATTAGTGTCCTGTGCAGATGCAGTCAAACTGTGCATGCTGTCAGGACTGAGAGTGTGTTTATAGTATGAAGACAGGAGGAAAACAACCTGCTGTATCTGAGATGAGTGAATATGATGGTAAATCTCCCTCCCATACAGTAACAGGGTAATTTCATGGATTTACAAGAGACCCATTGCTTTTGCATGAAGCCAGTGTAAATGGCAAGCTGTCAGTCTGGCACTGATGTTGCTGTAACAGGAGGTTCACCAACCTTGAGCTGAGCTGAGTGCGGGAAACTGTTTGCATCCCCACTCCCCCCACGTCTCCACCTTGTCATGACAATTTGAATTTTTTCCCTAAGTAGCACTTGCACTGGGAAAGGGCTCACTGTTCATCCTAGTTTTTGCTGGCTAGTACCTTGACCATGTTATTGTGATGTGCAGTGGAGCAAATCTGTGTAATGTATTGTGTGTAGGTGTATAAAGAAACAGTTTGGGAAAAGTTTGTGAGAAAAAATCAAAATAGTGTGTGAACTTTACCTTTTTGTGAGAAAATGTAATGCCATTGAAGTCTAAATTACATCCAGAAATACTGACTTCAGGATGTAACTTAATGTAGGATTTGGCCCACAACACTTGAATGTTGGTGTTTGTCTTGGTCTGTGACTCTGTTCTTTCTAGCACTTACATACATACTACTGTAAGGATTGATTCAGATCCTTCACAGTCAGTCGTGTCACTGTTGATCTTGTGCATAAATCCTTGTGGGGTCTGAATGTCTGGTTGCTTGTGATCCGAAGGGGATACTTCTGTGTCCCCATTTGTCTTATAAATAATTGGTAATTACTGGTTGAACTCGTGCTCTTTTCTCCACAGTGCAGCATGTGCTCAGCAGAGCCTGCTCTAGCCTAAGAACGGACTGAGTCAAGACAATCAAGATGACAAACGAACCTATCAAAGAGATCCTGGGCACCCCAAAGCATCCTGATTCTGTACCCACAGAGAAGAGTAACAACAATGACTGTGTGATTACCACCATCCCTCTGGTCAGCGAGTGCCAGCTGACAGCAGCCACGGGGGGAGCAGAGCTCTCGTGCTACCGCTGCACCATTCCCTTCGGCGTGGTCATCCTGATAGCTGGCATTGTGGTGACTGCCGTGGCATACAGCTTCAACTCCCATGGATCCATCATCTCTGTTTTTGGGCTGGTCCTCTTGTCCTCAGGACTCGTTCTGCTGGCTTCCAGCGCAGTGTGCTGGAAGATCAGGGAGCAGAACAAGAAAGCAAAGAGGCGGGAGAGCCAGACAGCACTCGTGGCAAACCAGCGAACCTTGTTTGGTTAAAGACAACCAAGAGAAGGCTGGACAGAAGGCAGAACCTTTGTAAGTCAACTTGGCTATTTATCAGTGGGAGAGATTGCAGGTTCTAATTTAACTGTGGAAATGAACTGAAATGAAAATGGAATGGATTAAGAAATATTCATAACAACTCTGCAAGTGCTCTTAATATTTTTCTTCCTGCATACTTGGTAGTGATTCTTTCCAAGACAGAGGAAAACCCATTTTTCCTTCACAGAAAACTGTGTCATCATAACTGCAACCATCCTGACCGTGTTCTCCAACATGCTGATCATGTTGGAAAGGGAGCTTGTGAGAACTGAGAAAATAATTTGAACTGACTTGAAATGCCAGAGATCTCCTTAAAACACTGACATTTGACCAAGGGAGAAGTCATAGCATTTGAAGTGACTACGAGCTTATGGCCAGAGTATCTGGGACTTAAACTGTAGCTCCAAAAAAAAAAAAAAAAGGAAAAAAAAACACACTGCAAATTCTCCAA
>NW_008239056.1:368156-384026 GCF_000691975.1 Corvus brachyrhynchos | reverse complement strand
TGTAGCTCCAAAAAAAAAAAAAAAAGGCAATAAGAACACACTGCAAATTGCTCAATAAGCTGATTCTAATATTTTATGTAACTTCCCCTCCCAATACCTGTGGTACTTTCCCCTTTTTTTAAACCAACTAATATTAATTTTGTTTTATTATTGAGTAGAAATCAGTAGAAATGTGTAAGTGTATTGTCTAACCTAAATAACGAGGTATGATCATAGCTTAAAACATGAGACTTTTTTGCAAATTAAAGTGGTCAGGTTTAGCACTTTCGGTTATTTTGCTATAAAACTAAAAAATAAATTTCATTAAAATAATATCCAGTGCTGCTAGACCTTTAGAAAATATTTCTTTATTGCTATCAAGATAGCTTGTATCTTCAACTCTGACTGCTCTATATTTCTATTTTTGTAGAACAACCCCTGTGACAATAACTGTGAACACATGTACTGCTGATCTCCTACAAAAACCTCTGCAGCCTATGGACTTTGGTTTGATAGTCCAACCCTCTGCAGCTTGATTAACAGCTCTGTTGTTGAAAAATTACAGCAGACAGTTCTGCAGACACTCACTGTCACAGTCAGTTCTGAGACACAACTTTTAATAATAACTTGTGGAAGCAAAGCTCTGTGTAGTGTTTGTTGATTGAGCTTTGGGATTACAAATCTTCATGAAAAGCAGGTGCCAGGTGTCCCCTGTGTATGGCTGAGGTGTTGATTCTGTAACTCTTGTGTTCTAGAGGTCTTCCAGCTTTTCTCAGTTAATGGATTATTGAGGGGCTTGTCTCAAATTGAAGCAAACCAGAACATGATTTCTCCTTCTTGAAGGAAAAGTGGTGCTGAGCTGAGTCACAGATTTCCACATGAGAAGGCAGAGGGGCTGCATGGAGCCCTTTTCTATTTTTTCACTCTTTTATTTTTCCCCTTACTTTCTGCAGAATCAATAGTGCTGGGTGTGACTTTTGCTTTCCACTACCAAGGTGAGACAGGCCTGTGCTTTCTCTTTGCCCCCAGAGCCTCTGGCAGCCAGGACAGCTTTGGTGATGCTGCTGCAGAGCCCACCTGCCAGAGAGGTGCTGCAGGGGGTTCCTTCTGCAGCTCATCCTGGATCCCTACGCTTCTTCTGCTGAAACCACCAAGGAATTCTGGCTTAGGTGCTACCATTTCCTCTGCCCTCCATGGTTTAAGCTTGTTACATCCATAACTTATCCCTGGATTTGCAAAGTGCACTCATGTTTTAAATAGAGTGAGCTATATGTGCAGCAGGGGATGTTTGGGGTCAGTATTTGCGTTGCCACACTCCGTGGTTACCAGACGCTATAATAAAATCACTTGCATCAGAGGAAAGCTGACAACACATTTTAGCACTTCCATAGCCCTCACTTAATCACGGCAGGAAGCTTTCCTGCTGCTAGGAGAACATGTTGCGTCACCAGAACATCTGACACCGGTGTCTAGTGTCAATCACTTTGCTTAAGGTCATAAAAAATATTAGGGTGTCCCCTTACGATGTACAGGTTTTGCATGAGTGACAATTCATGGGAAATACATAGCATGATAAATAATGGAACAGGTGGACTAAAGTGGTGTCTTTCCTGTTTAAAATGAGAAAAGTGATTGACATCAGCAAAGCTAGATAAGCTAAATAGAGCTGTTCATCTTTTTCCCTCCCTGGGAACACAATAGTTTTTCTGACTCCTTCTTCCCCCTCCCCATTTCTTTTTTTCCTCAGTAGAATTTTGGGGGCTGCTAAGGAGAGAACTGCAGGGCTGTAGAGATGCAGTGATTTCCACTACCTGTGTAGCAGTTTGGCTCCGTGATTCCTTGGTTAACCCCAGAGCAGGAGCAGCCCATTGCCCTCTCCAGAAGTCTTTCCCACACATGGGTCGTCCTTTGGCCATCACTGTGATACAGCTGAGCTTGCTGTGGAAGGAAGGTAGAAGTACAAGGTGATGCTCAGCTCCAAGTCAAAAAAGAAAAGCCAAACTCAGTGGAATGGAGACAAGGGGGGTTCTGGAGCAGTCTTTTTTCAGGAAGGGTAAATAACAGTGAGTAAGAGTTGCTCTGCTACTGCTAGAGATGGTTTCCCTTTCCTTTGCTCTGCTTTCTTTGACATCTGCAGTGCATAGGCAAGGACACAGCAGAGTTCCTGGACCACTGTCTGCCTTGGTAATTGTGAGGCACCTGGGCCTTACCCAGCCTGTGAGCAGTGACAGACACATTGCAGTGACCCCTGGCACAGCAAAGCTTCAGACACACCATCATCTCCTGCAGTACCAAACTGACCAGCTGGGAGGCCTCTGGGTGATAGCGGGCTGCTGAGCTCAGCAGCATCGTCTGTATCCTCTAGAGATGAGGTACATGGCACAAGCATCTTCATACCAAGAAGCAAATGAAAGGCTGTGCAGGAATTCAGGCTTATTTGTCTTTATTCAGAGGAGCAAACCAGTACCTTTGTGGAAGAATCCCAGCACCTGATCCTGGTGTCCTGCAGGAGCAAAGCAGAGGTTGTGAGCAGTTCAGGCAGAGATTTTTATGCTGTTGAAGATATTTTCAAAGGTTTCATCACTAAGTGTTCACATGGCCTTAGAAACTGATTGCTCCCCCATGATTTGTTTGCATTGATTTTGGGCCAGTCTAAAGCAGTAGTAGCATCTTTTCTGACTGACCAGCGATGACATCCGACCCATGTCTCACAGCCTATGTTTTTTTCTTCTTGCAAATCTATATATTTCAGATTTTTTCATTATTATCCTCTCTCTCTGCACACCCAGGAACAACATATCCTTTTCAGCCCTTAAAGCCCAACCAAAATTTCTGCTTCAAATTTTGAACCCCAAGACCTAATCTGGATTGATTTGAGGTTTCATGCCTGGATGCTGGGTGCTGTAGTGCACCAAGTCTTTCATACAAAGCCATCTGGAACTCCACGATTGGTGTTTGGTGTTTCTCATGGGAATCTGAGAAGCAGAAGGATGCAACCCTGTGGAGATCAAAGTGACTTTCCAGTTCAGAAACACCTTTCCTTCTGGTGTGAAAAGGCTTTGAATGTGACAAATGGTGTTTCGGTTCTGGGAGAGGCTGGGTGGGAGCTGATGCAAATTTTATTCTCACAATTGCTTGTCTCTCCCTTCCTGAAAGCCCTGGCAGCACTGCACAAGCAAAACTGCCCTCACAAGGATAGAAAATTATCTAATAGAGGAATTGTGCTGGTGCTCCGGGCAAATGTTACAACGATCTTAAATAATAATTTCAAAACCTAAGCACAGGAAATTGTGTCTGTAACTACACCCTGTATTGCTATTGTACAAAAAGACAGTTATAGCCGGGGATAGTATTTTAAAATAATACTCAGTTTGGTATGACAATGCTTAGATTTTGTTCAAGCCAGAACACCCAATTTACAATTCCCCAGTCATTTCACGTGTTGTGTTTTGTACGTGACTCTGGCTTTAATATCATAATTTTCCAGGTTAAAAAAAAAAAAAAGAACAAGAGAGAAAGAGAGAAAGGTTAGTTTCATGGACTTGTGTCAAGAATTAAGTTTCTCTGCCATGGACACTTGGGAGAGGTCCTGTTACCAAACACTGAATGTACAGTATTACTGCAGCTCCACAGAACAGGAACCAGCTCGGAGTGTGGAACGAAGAGAGACCTGAGAGTCTCATCAGCATCCGGAAGAGTCAGGCCTGGAACAAGCCCTCTGGAGTATCCCGTATTCCTGCCTCAGATCTGCTTATCCAGAGTCAAATCCAGGGTTACTGCTCCTTTGATAGCTGAGATAGAAGTTGCAGGTTTCACCTAATTTGTTTTTACAACTAATAATAATAATAATAGCAGAACAATATTGGCAGCCATCATTTTGCATACATATTACCAGTAGTTCTGAGCACTGACAGACTTAATTTTGCTTTTATATTTACAATACCTTTGATGCCTGTAGGTTGTATGATATTTTAGCTATATCAATATAAATATTTTCCAGTCATGAAGGGCTTTTATATATTGAAGTACATTACATATCAAGAATGGCGCTGTATGATGTGAAAAATACAGATTCTGCAGAAATCTATGTGTGGACTAAATCTTACAGGCTAAACCATGTGGGAGAACAATGGTCTTAACTGCAAAATCAACTTGAATTTTTGGCTTTTATTCAGGTTGTTGATGTCACTATTAACATGACACAGGACCTAATCCTTCCTCTTGTGAGCAGCCAGTTGGAGTCCCATTGTCCTGACTCTGTGCATCCTAAAATTTGCATTTGTAGTAAACATGGCAATTTTGAAAAACACTTCTTTTGGATTGATTGCTTTTCTTCTTAATTCTTCCATGCTTTCTATACTAGTAGAAAAATTATTAAACTTTAAAAACTTCAAAAGAGGAAGGAAAGAGAAAAACACACAACTGCAGATGTTGGACACTGCATAGAGAATGGAAGGATAGTAAATGTGCCTTGTTGATGGAGAATTTTAAAAATATATGTCTTGTTTCTGATACATCCTGGACTTATCCTGTAGTTTCATTCTTACAAAATACCTGAAGTCCCCAGGTTAACATCAGTCTTAGATACTCACCTCATATTTATTTTCTGTTTCCCAGGAACCGTTTAGCTCAGAAAAAGGCAGATTCTTTTACCATCTTTTGCAGCCTGACTGACATCAAATGGCCACATGGGATTTGCAGAGGCAGTGTCCCCGTGGTTTTTTAAGTTGAAAGGCATTCAGCCACAGTCTGCTCCTGAAGGGGTAGGCACTGTGCAGAGGTAAAGATTTCTGTGCTGCAGCAAGAGATGTCAGTGAATAATTTGTGACAAAAAGGTAAGTAACAGCAGAGCAGCCCTTCACCGCCTCTTCTCAGCCACGTTCCCTTTCCATCTGAAGGCCCGAGTTTGTGAATAGAGTTAACAGCTTTCCTGGAAAACTGGCCCATGACATTATTTCCTTGTGAACTCCATCCACCTGTCATGTTAGGGCTTGGTGCAACGCCAGGGCTGGCAGGAAATAATAGGCAGCAGGATGCTGGTGTGTGTCGATGGCCCTGACCCTCCCATTCCTGAACATGAATAAGCCTCGAGCTCACCGGGCGTCAGAGCCGCGCGGCTCCTGGGCCCTGGGACGCGCATGGGTGGGAGGCACAGGCACTAAAATAACATCCAGCCAGCAGAGCTGTGGCCCAGAGTGCTGTGGGAAGGGATGGTGTCACATTCTCACTGCCTGCCTGCTCTTTGTTCTCTCCCCTGCACCCTCGCTGTGCTGCAGAGAGAAAACTGCTGCTTCACACAGTAAAAAAGGATAAAGTAGGCCTCCATGTGAATTAGCTGAGATTTCCCTGAACAGACTTATTTCCCTGGAATCCATGGGGTATGGTTACGGATGACCATCTCTGTTGCCACTTCTGCTTTGCGTCTATCTTAGATAAAGAAAATATCATTCTTTGCCTACCAGCTGATGGTGCTTCAAAGAACAACCTCTGCTGTCACATAAGCAAAGGGCTTTTCACTCTGGATTGCAAAATGAACTTGTAAAGAAACATCCTGATCTCTTAACCATTTCTCTATGAACAGTTTTCTCAAGAAAGTCTAATGGCTGGGTCTGGAAGAAAATTGTTTCCTAATCTGGAGCAAAAGTGGTACAGCAGAAGTTTAATGAAATGCAGACTTAAAGCAAAGCATCCTGTCGCCCCTTTCCCTTTTTTCCTCGAAGGCAAGAATGCTGATGTGAATAATGTAATTCATATGAAAGATCATAAAGATGGTCAAGTTATTGCTGATGTTATAGCTCTTGCAAGATGAGTGACTAAATGTGTATAAGAAAAACCCCTACAACTCAGGGAACAAGCTGTTCTTCCCTTGGCAAAACCTTTTAGTTCCTCCATCACAGCAGCTGGGCCGTGAAAGGTGCTGTAGCCTCAACTGCCACCAGCTCCAAGTATTGTGAAAGATATGAACCATCAGTGTTGGGCACAGCATTCACATCACAGGCACTGCTTTGCTCGTGTTCTGCCCCTCTGTGTGCTGACATCAGTGGAGCTAAGGTGGCTTTTCTGCACAGCCACCTCTTCCTCACTGTAGCCTGGGCTGCTCCATCATGCCAGACAGGACTAGAGCGACTTAGCTACAGACACAGAAAAATGCAGTTGGTCTAAAGTGACCAGAAGTGAAAGCATGAAGCCTGGAGCTCAGGATGGGACAGAAAAATCAGGGAGAATCCCTGTGCCCATGTGTGTTTTGCTCACACTGATGCTAAAGCAGAGGTAAGTACTGCAGAGGAGGACTGAAGCATGTTGGCAACCTGGCTAGGTGAAGAGCTTTGTTTTCCTCTGCATAAAGCAGAGGACAGCCAGCAGCTCTGGGCTCCGCACTGAGCGTTGCCAGACACCCCGGAGCATCGGCTGAATCACAGCGTGGAGTTGCTGATGCTCTTCTGGCAGTGGCTTTGTGGGACCGCAGAGGAACTGGCCATTAGATCATTTCCCACAGGCCACCAACCAGGGACTCAATCAGATGGTATCAACTTTCACTCTGGTCTTTGGTCAGAATGGTCAATAAAAGCCATTCCCCTGGTGGTGGTAAAACCAGTTGTGCTTTTGTGGAAGAATAACTACTCAACAGCTTTTGAAATACAACAGGCTCCTTCCAGTCAGAGCTACAAAATTTAAAAGTGACCCCAGAACTGGCCATTACTGAACAACAGAACTGCACAGGAACTGGCAGCCAGGCATTCCTCTCCCTGGAAAATGACATTTTACAACTGCCCTGGCTCGCAGCCGTTCTCTAAAACTTTGCTGTGTTTTTACAGAACCCATATCTCTTAATCCACTCACTTTTGGTGTGTTTTCTATTTGTGTTCCCAGCCACTGCTGAGCCCACCTTTGTTACAGGCCCTGCAGCTCTGAGCATCCCCTGTCTCCCAGAGTGATGGTTACAAGGCTGTCCAGGGCAGAACTGTCTCCAAGCCCTTGTACGGCACCGAGGTCCCGAGAGCCGAGCAGGGACACAAATTTGGGATATTTTTGAGCGCCATCTACTGGAGTTTTATCTGTTTTCTAATTGCACACTCTTTGTGTTTATATTCGCACATCGATTCAATAATTCAATACTCTGTGTTCACCTCTAGGAAGGATTTAAAATTGCGAAGAATGACAAAGGAAGACTTCAGCACCCTGGTGCTCCCACAATTGAGAGCATCCCTCAGCCTCACAACAAGCTCTTAGTCATGCTCCCATGGTTCTGATAGTCCTTCATTTCCCAGGGTGACAGATTTCCAAATGCTACAGTTACAGCTGGTCAGAAGCTCCCAAGGGAATAGTCTTCCACTGAAAGACTATCATCTTATTAAGTCAAAGCATTTCACAGAAATGTAAATTTTATTGCTTATTCATTTTTACAGGAAGTTGTAATCATTGGATTAGCACATTTAATTTTCAACTGCATTGTTTTTAAAAAATCAGAAAGAGCAAGATAACACGAAATATTTTCATCTTACTGAAATGAAATATGCACAAGTATGAAAGTTCTGTACCTAAATCCATACACATATAAACTCCTGAGGCTGAGATTTGCATCCTGATTTGGGAAGGTAACAAAATGAGAACAACCTTGGAGTTTTTCATGGAATGAAATTCCAGACTGTGAAGAGCTCTGATCCCTGAACTTTATTTCTCTACTGTATTTTGTTTTGAGAGAAAATAGCCTGACGTGGGAAATTCTTTCTCTCCATGTCTGTCCCACTGCTGATACCTTGCTAAACCCTAATTCTGCCGACGTACTCAGTTCAGCAAGACTGTTGGCAGTTCCAGTTTCCTGTAGCAGAGGCAAACCTTTTGTACTTTCTCCCTTTGGGCAGTTTTCTTTTTTTCCCAGTAATAGAAGTGTGCGAGGCCTTTCCAGCTGGGAAATGCACGTTGCAGGCGGCAGAGCCAAGTGTACAAAGAGAAAGGAGGCTCGGTACAAGTTACGACACCGACATCTGGCAGATAGATTTGACGTCTCTGTCACCTCCTCTGCTGGACAATGCTTTTGTCCCCAGAGTGAAGTCTTTGTTATACACTGGAACTCTGAAAATGTGACTGGCATCAGCTCTGCAGAACACTTGGAGAGTTCTCATCTGCGCAGATCTGTCTTTGAAAGAAGTAAATGCTCCACCAGTCTCCCCAGCTTCATGCCCTCGATGAACATCAGGCTTTGGGGGCCCAGCCTCTGTTGCAGAAAGCTGCAGTGTGGTCACAGGGCAGCAGACATCCAGTTGAGGAATGATTTGGAGAGACTGAAGCAGAGAAGTGCTTGGGGGAGGAGCTGCAGTCACAGCTTGCTCTCCAAATAACTTGTGAAAAGTGGCTGGTTTTGCCCAGGAGTTAGAGGGCTGCTCTTCAGACTCCAGCACTGTTAGCCCCTGATGCTGGCACACCACCTGTGGGGGATGGCTGCTATTTCCATCTCCTTCAGCCACTCTTTTAAGCTGCTTTGGGATGAGCTCTGTAGAGAGGGATCATTTCGTCACAGAGACAAGTCTGAGCAGGAGCCAGGTGAAGGACACCCTGCAAAGTGACTTCACTTTCTTTCCAGCTGAAAAGTCGCAGTGGGAGGGTTGTTCTGTGGCTATGACAGTGCTTGGGGATTTGTATTTAGTTTCTAGATCTTAGAGTCTTCATGGGGTGTGTGGAACACAGCCAAGATGGTGATTTTTGGTCTGCCTTGCTGAACAGTCTGCTCATTGAGGTGGGCAGAGCCCTTTTGCATCCCCTGCACATCACAGACAGAAGGAGAAACAGTGTAAATTATATTAAATAGTCCAATTAGATTTTTCTTTTTTTCCAGCAAAGCTTAAATCCACCTTGAAACAAAGTTTTCCCTTTGGGCTAGTGCAGCAGTTCAGCTGAACGTAAGAGATGCTATTGAAGCAATTTTTGGCATGGAAGACATTAAGTACCGTGAAGTCAGGACCAAAAGCTTGCAGTTCAGCAACACGCATAGCATGAAATTACATTCCTGAACATGTGAATTATGTCATGGTCAGGGCCTACGGCCATCTGACAACTGCCTTGGGAAGTTTTATATTAAAGTCCCGTCAAGCATTACAAGTGTCCTAAAGTGATGATGGAATGAGTGATTAGAGAGGGGCCTAGCAGAGCTGGCAGCTGCTAATGGAAGGCATTGAAGTGGAGAGAGACACTCCAGGCTCCCCACAGAGGGAGGACGTGTGCTAAAACATCAGCTCATTTATAGGGTTTATAAGTTTATTTGTAAATGAACATGTACAGCCACAGAGTGGCCTACTCCCCTGTGATCACTGAGCAACCTCGATGTGAGAAAGGGAAAAAATAAAAAGCTGTGTTGTTTTTTTGAAGGGAAATCGTGATAGTGGGCCCAAGAAGAGAACTCAGCTTCCATCTCTGAGTTCGCTCTTTCTCATGGAGAATGTGGAGAAGTCTTTATGTTTTAATAGCGTCTCTTAAATACTGGTATATTTCCATCATATTTTTTGATTTATGAAGTATAAATAGGAAAATTTCTCATGCATGGGCTGTGTTTATATAACACAGTCTTACCATATGATGTTGGAACATTTTGGTAGTGTTTGCCAAGTTCAAGTTTGTGGCTCAAGTTTCTGGATAATTTAAAAATTTCCAA
Organism: Corvus brachyrhynchos; assembly: GCF_000691975.1. Lineage (NCBI taxonomy): Eukaryota > Metazoa > Chordata > Aves > Passeriformes > Corvidae > Corvus > Corvus brachyrhynchos. Next base: position 374,401 of record NW_008239056.1, on the reverse strand, counting down.
GATGGGCTTATTAGTTACACTTTCCATGAGACACTTTTTCCTAATTGATTAAATTAATTCTGATTTAGTTTTGTCAAAGTTATTTTTACAGACATTATTTGTTTTGTTGTTTGTTTTTCACATCTGTTCAATTAAACATATTATCCTTGTGCATATAAACAATCATCCTGTTACACCTTACTCTTGACTAAAGTAGATGATCCGTAAATATTAATTCTCCAAATTTAGAAATGTGCTCTGAACAACACCTTTAAAATTATATAATATAAAGAAACTACAGCACTTACTTTATTCTTAATGCACCAAATGATATCTTTGTCTCACTGGTGATAAGAATCCAACCTTCAGATTTCCATAAACCCAAGATTGTACCCACAGTTATTTAAGTGTTGACAACTACTTTTTAATTCTAAAGGGAGTTTCATCTTCATAACAACTTTATGGAACTGAGAAAAGAAATTTATACCTATTCTCAAAATCAAATTGAATCTGTCACTGGATGTTTCCATGCTTTTTATAGGTTATACTCAAAGTACCTAAGGAAAGAAGGTTCATTTGCCGCAAGTGTGAAACTGCACTAGAGTGTATTAAACCTACTCTGTGTCAAGGAATTCAAGTTTCAGGGTTTTTTCCTTCTGGTGAAAGTCATTTGGTTTGGGGCCATCAATTAAGCCATCAAGAAATCCAGCAGAGCCACAGTCTGATTACAATCTAATCACATTGCAGTAGAACTGCACAGTAATCACAGTTGTCATTGCCATGCAAAAGGTTGCTGTGAGCTGTCAATCTTCCTATCACCAACAGGAAACTCAACTTCCGTGCTGTTTACTGGCCTCTCTTAGGAACACTTGGGCCTAAATCCTAAACAAACTTCCTCAATAATTGCCAGCAGAATAGCACAGCATGGAGACTTTGTCACTAGAGGTCCATTATTCTTTAAATTGCTCTTTCACAGAGCCAGCCCCAGCGTCTTCAACACTCCTTTTGTTTGTTCCCATGCCAGGGGTTCTTGGTAGTATCACAATGAGCTGCAAAAGCAGCCTTTCCAAAAACTAGTATTTGAGTGCATCCAAAGAACAGCAGTTAAGCTCAGTATCAAATCCCCTTATTCCCTGGCCTACATATTTGATTTGGAAACCATTGAATACATTTGTTCTGATAAAAGCCACAGAACAGGCTGCATTTTGGGACTTTCTGCTGTTGTGGATTAAGCAAAGAATCCAGAGGTGGGTAAGGCTGCTGGGATGCTGATGCTCTGCTGGACCAAACTTGAGCTGATGCAAGGGGCTCCTGAACCAAACCCGGTACAAATCCTTGCACCTCTGCCCTTCAGTGACAGCTGAAGCGGCCAAGTGGAAAGGGGCAATGAGGTGTCTTTCCAACCACTGTGTTTCACAGCTCTCACTCTCTCTGGCGTATTTTTGCTGCACGCCAGGGAGGGGATTTGCATGCAATGAGAATATTTTTTCTAACATAAACCAAAATACAGTCTTATTTCAAGGAAGGTTTGGAGGACAGCCATATACATTTTGAAATCCCTGGACTAGAATTAAGCCATTAAAGCAGATTTTGCAAGATGTGGGGCTTTTTACAACAAAGGGAGGGAACGGATCTCTTGTTCCTTTTGGGCCCTAAGAGTAATAGTTCATTACTCTCTTTCCAAAACAAAAGTGGAACAAATTGATTTCTTAAAGTTGCTTATTCAGGAACATTCCAATACAATCCCACCTTATGCTTTGGCTTCTGTAATAGCTTTTCCCTGAGCTCCTGACAGCAGGGTTCTGCCTTTTGCTGAGTTAACAACGAGTTCTCCAGAGTATTGATTCTGAAGGCAATAAGGAAGCTAAAAAGGGACCTGGATACAAGACACAGTGTGCTTGAGACCTCAGCCAGTGTGCTGGGTATTTGTCAGTCTTCGATTTCACGTTGAAGACTATGGAAGCAGCACTCCAAATGCCCGTTGTGCCCATTGTAAAGGTCCTTCTACAATTCCCCATGAGAAAAATTCTCTTGGGCTTTTATTTACATGCCTGTGTGTAAATGTGTACCTGTGTGTGTATATACATATATAAAATTCTTAACCTTTAACATTCTTCCTTTAAGAAATCATATAATCTTTAAAAATAATTTGTAATAAGAAGCATTACTTTCTTTGCACTTTAGAACTAGCAATTGATTAACTGAGTTGTTTTCAGCTGCCAGTGTCCTTAACTGGTTTCTAATGAACTCAGATGCATTAAAAATGTAATTTCAAGTCAGCCTGAACTCTCAGTAAGCTGAAGGCTCTTGCTGATCCCAGTGGGATATGCAGGTTTGTAAGACTCTGATATCTTTTATTTCTTGTTGTCTGAAAGAGCTGTTCAATGAACTGAAAAAAATACGTGTTTCATTACAAATTAAGAAGGAAAGTCACTAAAATGAAGGCGGGTTCTGTGGGTGGGCTGGTGTCTGTATCAAGTTTGCATGTTAATAGATCTGGAAGAATGTCATGGAGTATCTTGTTGCCTGGCCTAAGTGATTATTGGTTTTGTTGGTATTTATTGAGCCTCTTGGTGCACTAGGAGCTTGGCTTCTAATTCAATTATCTACTGAAGCACAGAAAAGCTGATTAGAAAATATGCTTTACCTACAATGTGATGTTTTCTTTTATAAAGATAAGCATACAGGGTAATTATCTTTGATGCTAAGTAATTTTTCCTTTGGGATCCCTTATTTGCATAACAGTTTGCATAACATTTAGTTTTGCTGTTTAGTATCAGAAGGCCCAAATTATTCTGGCTTTCCCAGGGAATTGGTACCTGTAATGCACCCTGCTCTGGGCTGATGAAGCCAATGTGAGGCTTCTAAAATCTCCAAATTATTCTTTATCTTTTAAGAGTTCTGGCAGGATTACATCCTCCACAGCCATACCTATACGTGGGAAAGAGAAATGTAACCAATTCCCCTGCTGACCTTTATCTTATTGTGTTTATTTAAAACAGGAAAAGCATGCCCATTGGCTCAGCTAATACCTTAAGTAACTAAAAGACACCCTGCTATTCCCAACTCCTGACTACTTCCTTGTTTGTTTCCCTCCTGGCTAGCAGCAGCTTGCATGTATATTGCTGTATGTATGCAAATTTTCAACTCCAGACAGAGCTTACCCAAGAAAACAAAACAGTCTGTAGCTCTTCCAAATTCCTGTCTGAGACTCCTCACCTGGGCTCTGTTAGATAATTTTATTTACCTCACTGAGTTATTATCTTTTGTTAAGACACTCTCTTGCTGCCTTTAATTTTAAGCTAATAGAAAACGTGTTTTATGTGTGGGTTTGTTTTCTTTTTAGTGTACATATATAATCACTTTTGGACCTTTCCAGCATTATATGCAGAACTGCAATGTAAACCCAGATTTATTAACCAAGTTGTGACCTTGAGCAGTGCTCTCAGCATAAGGAAACTGGAAAGCAAAGGCAGCTAGTGGAGATGTCGAGGGAAAACGATGTTTTAGGTCTGTCCATTTGAAGTGAAGGCCTTTAGTGCCTTAACTGCTTACACCAACATACCTCTCACTTTCAAAGGTACTTTAAAGTACATACATGGCCTTTAAGGATTTAAAAATTTTTAAAAAGATTTTTTTGCTAAAGCCCCTTAGGAACCTGGTGCTGTTTTGAGCATCTGGATCCTCAAGCCCTTCTGTGAAATCTGCAATTTGCCTGAGGGAGCTGGGTGAAGTGGAAAAATGAGCTGAGCCTGGAACAGCTGAACATCCTGCTGTATGTCTGGAGTTTATTTCGAAATGCTTAAGTCAGATGCTCTTTTATCAATTCCTGGCACACCAGGAGTAAATATGGTCACCTACAGGAACTGAACTGACAAGATTCATAGGGCAATAGATGTGGGAGCAACTGGCACAACTTCTCAAATCAGAAAAGCTGGGACAGATCCTGGGTGCAGGGTCAGGGAGCAGCATTCCCTGTGCTTCATTAGCTGCCTTTGGTGCTTGTCCATTTGGCTCTTGTGAAGATCCAGCTGCTTTCCAGGGGTGAGTAACTGACTGGTGAGATGAAATGGCAGAGCCACTGCAGCAGCATGTGCAGATGGTTATTATTTCAAATGGAAATGTTTGGGGTTTATTTGTCAAGTGTGTTCCTGAGCAGACAAAAGGACAGCTCTCCATCGTTGTTTGTAGTGAGGCTTGAGCACTGTTTACCAAAGAAGGGAGGTCTGAGGAGGGACTTGGTTATCTTACAAAGCAGGGCAGGAGGGATGACTGGAGTGTTTGTTTTTGCCTTGGCTGATGGTTGTGGGGACTATTCTGTGACTCCACAGGCTGCTGTTGTACATGTGCTTGTCTGTCCCAGTGTGTGGGGACAAATGTTGCCTCCAGGATGCTTTGCCTCCTCTTATAAGGATGGTACCTGCAGGGAGTGGCTGGGGAAGGGCAGATGCCAAGGAAAAGCAAAGTTTTTCTAAAGAAGGTGAACCCAGCCCTTTGTCCCTCCCCGTTGCTGCAGCCTGGCATCTCCTCTCTCGCTGCCCTCTTACAGGACTTGCCAACCACCCCTTTAACAACCAGAGGCTGCCAAAGTGTTGACCATCAGCAACCCCTGAGCCTTCTGAGCTGCTGGTTTGCATGGCAGGGCCCAGGGTGTGTTTTAGCATGTCCCAGAGTCTGGAGCTCTCCTGAAAATGGTAGCAAACAATATGTGTGGCTTGCCAGGCAAACATGTGGTGGAACTGTCATTATGAAACGTAGTTTTGGGAAAGGAACTTACTTGCCAGAGTGACTGGAAGTGAGTCAGTAGATCAGCCCAGATGTAAGGCCAGTGGGAAGAAGAATCCTTCCAGTCCTGGGTAAAATCTCAGTGCAATTCCTGTTAGAAATACCAGAAACTTGCAAAGGCACTTACAGAGATACAGTCCCTGTGCTCTAAGGAAAGGCTGGGAAAAAGTGATTGTGGAGTTAAAAAATCATCTACCACTTTTATTACATGAAGGAAACATGGCAGACGATTAAAGGAAGAGCTTTATTTGCTGTTGAAGATGCTAGATTCCATGTGGCAGACAACATCCAAAAATATGAAGTCACTTCCAAAAAACACAGCTGTTCTGTGGGAGCTATGATTTCCATATGCCTGGGCTGTCCGAGGACATCTTGGTGACAGTCTCGGGACAGGAATGTCGTCATGAGCACTGCTGAACTTTAGAGAGGACTGGATTGTTTTCCTGGTAGCGCCTAGTGACGCTATTTTGTAATGCTAGCCTTTCGGAAAAAAGATATTCCCTGAATTAGCACATTACGAGCTCATTTAATGAATGTTCTGCCTCTCAGATGAGCGATTAAACTGACTGGGCTATTGCTCTAAAACTTTTATAGGATTGATTCTCTTGTAAGTTACTTTCTATCTTAGGCCTTAGGAAAATTGAAGAAGTTACTGGATGAAGCCCTGGGAATGGTGTTGTGCTCAGCTTAGAGGGATGTGTTACCCTCCCAAGGGATCATGGCTGTAGGAGTAACAGTCTGCCTCTACTTCAGAGCTACTGAAAGTCATTAGGGTTTGGTACTGGCTTTACCTTCCCCTCCCTGTGTGTTTTTGTAGCTGCACAGTGGAATCTCACTCTGAGGTAGAAGGCAGTGTCCTCTTCCACTCGCATGCTAAGTTCTGTAATCATAACATTTATGTTTTCTATCAAACAATCCTTCTTATCCTTATTAATGAAAAAAAAAAAAAAAAAGGATTTTTTTCCCCTTTAATTTTTGCAGTAGAAGAGCAGTAGGGTTTTTTGTTTAGAAACTTGGGTTAAAACAAATTTGTCAGCCACTGCTCTGAAAGATTGATTGATGGCTCACAGATCCAGCTGCCTGTGAGGTCTGAGCAAACCCCAAAAGAGCCTAAGCACACTCTGTGTGTGGGAGAGGAGCCTCTGCTGCTGTGCAATCACTTATGTCAGCGGACACTGGATATTCCAGCCCTGGGCAAATAAATATACCCAAAATGAGTAACCTAGTAAAAGTTTTGGGGATAAAGGTGGTGAACCTGTTGGAATGGAACACACACTGCAGTGCTTGGGGGAGGAGGACTGGTGTGGGCTCTCTGGTGTCAGTAACGTGTTGGGGTTGAGAGGTGTTTGAAGAGAAAAGAATGACCACAGTGTTCTGGTGGGGATGGAGTCAGCCCAATTAAGTATGGTTTGCTAAACTGCTGACAAGTCTGAATAAACGAAGTTTGCGTGGACAGGTCTGAAGCTTACAAGAAGTCATTG
>NW_008239056.1:357570-368139 GCF_000691975.1 Corvus brachyrhynchos | reverse complement strand
TATCTGAGCTAGGGGTACTTGAAAGGTAGAAATCTGGATGCTCCCAGCCCGGGGGAACTCTCTGGGTGTTACTTAAGCAGCTTTCCCTGCCTGCAGTGTCCATCAGGTCACAGCCCACACTGGGGTGTCTGGGCACTGTGAACTTCCCCTGGAGTTATGTGGGCAGGCAGGTGACACAGAACATAACACTGCTCAGTACACTTACATCACCCAGCCACTCATGAGTGATTTTGATAAAGTCACTTCTGAGGGCAGTGCTTCAGAGAAGGCTTTTTAGAGGCACTGTGGGATGCTCTTTGATTTGCACCTACTTACCAAATATAAATGGTTTAAGTGTTTCCAAGCCATTAACAGCAGTTTTAAGCATTCCATTAGCAGACCAGGTCAGTTTTCTGACTGTGTTTTATTTGTCTTCATCGTCCCTTGTTCAGGTCCAGTGTTTGTTAGCAAGGCCTCCAAGCTGCAGGGTTTATAACAATATTCATGTTTTTCCCTCCATGTAAACAATAGAGAACTTGAGCAAAAGCCCATCCAAGATCCTGGGAATTTCCTACAGAGTTCAAAGGACTTTGGAGCTAGCTTATAAATAATCAAACTGTTTCAATTAGAAAAGTTATTTTATGAATGTAATCTGTGCAGGGCTAGGAACAACTTGCTGCACACAAATCCCTGAGACACTTCTGTTTTCTTGACTCCTCATTAAGCGGCTAGAGAACTTTCCAGCATGGGATTAGCTGCTCAGAGAACAGCTTGTATCTAAATATTTTTATTTTTTAATTGTGGATTTTCCCCATCAGATCTAGAAACTGTAATGATTCAGAAACGTGTGGACAGGGACGGGCTGGCTGCTTGTGCTCTGCAGCCCCAGAGTGCTGCGTGTTCGGTAGCAAGCCTTGGCTCACAAACTTCCCCAGCAGGAAGCTTATAATGAAAGAGTTATTGAGCAAGAAACAGAAAGATTTAAGCTAAAGTCACTCCCAACTGAACAGCTGTCTTTGTTTTTAATTTGTGCTATCAAGAAGGGATGGGGGTACTGGGGAGGAAGTTTTCTGTCCTCCATGCCGAGGCCATCCCTGACATTCAGGTGCTTAATCACAGCCTTTTACTGCTCCCTTCTAACACTTCCCCATCTGCAGCATCTCTGTTCTGGAAAGTAGAGAAGTGCTTTAAAATTGTGATTAATTGTGAATTTAATTGCCATCCCCTCCCCAAAGGAAACTAAGCACAGCCAAAGCAGAGAGAGAAAATGACTGGCCCTGGGAAGGCTGGATATTGGAGCTCAGTGTTGGGAGGCAGATCTGGAGCCCAGAACACAGAACTCCTCCTCACTTTCTTTCCTGATGAGAGTATATTTCTTGGAGGCAGAATGTGTGTATCAGGATGGAAAGGAAGGGTGGAAATCTGGTCCTGGAATTGTACTTGCCAGCTCTTACCATGAATTAATTGCATTTGGCTTGCCCAGCAAGTATTCATTGCATTGAGAGAATACAAACAGAATTTTGCAAGACTGAGCTATCCCAGCTCCAGCTGGGATACTTCCTACCCAGCACTCCAGCAAAAATCTGTGCTCTACGTGTTTTTCTTCCTTTTTTTTTTTTTTTTTTTTGGAAGCACTAATGATTTTGCACTTGATAGATGCCTGGTGCCACTGTATCCATCCCTGACTCCTGACTTCTCTCTGTCTGCAGCATGCCTGATGCTGGCTGGTTAACTCCTTCTGCCCCAGATGTGGCTGCATGTCATTCCAGATCTGCCAGTGGCATAAAGTTCATTAAAAGAAGCGTGGAGCTCTTTAACATGAAAGCCCTCTGTCGGTGTTATGTGGATCATTAATGTGGCATCTCATACCAAGTGCTGCTGCACTTCTCATATTCACAGCATTGCCATGAATTCCTGCCTTGCAGAAAGGTCAGCATTTCCCCAGAAAAAGTATTCCCACTGCTTGGCTGGGCAAAGGCTCAAAATCTCCAGGCAGTGTGGGAGCTACTGCCCAAACCAGCTGCCTGCCCTCCCCAGGGTAGGAAGGGCATCCTGGCTCTTCTGCCCCTGGCAGACGATGACACTTCAAAGAAGAAAATAAATTATTTCTATCTTGCATCAAAGCTACTGTTCCTGGGTGATAACTGTGTCTTCTCCCCTCTGTACCCTGTAATACAAGCAGCTTCAGATGGAAAAACTAAAAATCCCACCAAAAGTCCAACAGAGGATTTTCAGAAGGGTTCTCATGTTAGAAAAAGGAGAGGGAACTGTTCAGGCTTCAGGCTGGTAGAAATCCTTTATTTGTCAAAAGAATAAGAGAAGCTGTTGCTCCCTTTTGAGAGTCCTCTGTACCTGGTGACTGCTGCAGGCTCAAAGCTTCCCCTGCTACTGTACTTGCATCACTGCCCCATAACAGCTCACCTAGGGTGGGGGTTTGGTCCCAGCAGCTCTCAGCTGGGAGCAGATTTCCTCAGTCCTCCCCATATCTGTGTGGCTTTCAGAAAACTTCATTTGAATGGGCATCTTCTCCCAAGGAACAAGCACTGCTTTGCTTCTGTTGGCCCTTCTTCTTGGAGGAATGGTGTTAAAAATGTACTTTTTCTGTTCAGAAAGATTTTTCCTTCTTCCTTCCTCTCTCAGCCTCCCATGTGATGCCCTGAATGCAGCAGTGCATGCTTGGCATGTAGTGCCTGGTCTTCAAATCCTTAATGCACTGGGCAGTCAAATTCCTATGGGATGCAGCATTCATGCTGAGTTTTGCACCTGGAAGATGTGGAAGACAATTGAAAATCAAACCCAGTAAGGGGAAAGTGTCTGTGCTCCCTGCTGTGCCACCCATATATGATGAGATGATTTCTTGGCAGCTCCTGTGTCCCCAGGGATGCCTTCCACAGCTTCCTCAGGAACAAAACAAAGATCTGGGGACCAAAACCAGAACTGAGGTCAGAGCTGTTTCTGCCTACAGCAAACATGGGCCATGGGGTCTCCAGGAACTCAGACTTTCCTGCTGGGCAGGCTCCTGTGTGAAGGGAGTGGCCAAGGCCATGGTGTGTGTGACTCCTGACCCTGGTACCTGCAGGTACCCTGGTACCTGTGCTGCTGCCACACTTCAGCAAAGTGGCTTTAACCTGTGATCTGGGTGACTTTTACTGTCTAGATTGGGGAGTAGGTGCTATATATTCTTGTCTCTTGAGGTATTACCGTCTCCTGGGGCAGGTATGTCCCCTCTTAATGTCTGTGCTCACATCCAGAGCCTCGAACTTTCTCGCTTGCCTCCCCCAGCCCCTCCAGAGTCCAGCCTGCTTCTATATAATAAATAAATCTGTTTTCTTTTGCCTTGAAAGGAAAAGGGCTGAGGGCTTCCTAAACCAAATTGGGTAAATTGTTTATTGTGTGAATTTCAATAAGGGTTTTGAAAAGGAAGTGGTCTGTAAGCCCTGATAAACATTGTGCAGTAGATAGCAGTGGGGAAGGGTTGTGGTTCCATCTGGATGTACACACAGCCCTGGCCCTCTCCTGAGTCTGTGAGAACAATGAATTATATATATCATGTGCTACAGGGCTGGCTCCTGGGCTGCTGACATCAAATCCCACAGCCACTGGTACCAGTGGCTGTTGGGGATGGGTTCTGGGCTGGCAGAACCTGTGTCTGACCTGGGACAAGGATGGCACTTCTGTTGGTCAGGGAATACACTCAGTGGTGCTGTGGCTGGCTCTCCACCAGACTCCTTAACTGTGTGAAAAAAGGTGAGCATTGAATGGGGAATAAATACAGCCAAATATTGCCACTCCAGTCCAAGTTGGGTGTGCATTTCTTGCCCTGTTGCCTGTGTAGGCTCCCTCCTCACACAGCCACAGGAGATTTGGGGTCTTGGCTCACAGCTGACAAATCCTGAAGAAAATTTTTTTTTTTTTTTTTTTTTGGCCTGGCCAAGAACTATTTACATAATTATGTGCTTGAAGAGTTCAGTTTCAAATAAAGACATGATTTCAGATATAAACACGCATTACCTTCAGAGCATTAAAAACTCCCACAAAGTAAATTTCTAACTCTAATAGCTCGAGTTACTGTGTGTTTAGAGAATTAAAATTTAGCGGAGGCAAGATGGAACAAGTGAGGTTACAGCAGGAAAAGTTCAATATTAAAATTACATATAAAAAAATGTTTTCAACAAAAGATTGCCCTTTTTTTGTCTTGTTAAGAATGATCATGGTACTTAGCCTAGTGGTTATATTCTAGGACTTGTAGATGTTTATTTCAGCAATTGGTTTTCTACCAAAATTATTTGTATCTCATTAAAATGTAGGTAATCCCTTGCTTTAACTAGTATCTTAAAAGGAAAAAAAACAACACTGAAACAAAAAAAAACCAAAACTGGAACTGGTGTGGCCAGAGCAGAATCTCTTTTGGAAGATACATGAGAACCTCATAGGATGTTGACTTGTATTGGCTCTGAAGTCCTTTATGCAATAGTTTCACTCTTGTATTGAAAATTATACATCATCTGTATTCCAGGGTTTTTTTCCAAGCATTTCTGGAAATCCCTGGATATTGGCCAAGTTCTCTTGACAGATGAAGAGAAAATATTTGGTGTGCTAAGATCTTGCTGGGATGGCTTAAACCATTAAGTGCTTGTTCCTGTTAACCCATATTAAAGTACTGCCCTTCACTGTGTGCAGCCCCACTAATTCTGGTGATACAGAATGAGCAGAAATTACTTCTGTGAGTAAAGCTGGAGTTGGGCACAAGGAGTGCTTTTAGAGGAGGCTGAAGGTGTGTCTGATGCAGCTGCAGAGGGTCACAGTGCGGATCACAATGAGCTAATAGGAAGCTCTGTAGTTTCTCTTGGTCCACATGAGAAGTGTTTTTTTAGGAGTGTCCTCTCCAGAGCTGAGGAGCTGCGGAGGCAGAACGCTTAACTTGCATTTTGAGATAGAGCTACAGCTCTCCTGGGGTAGGGGTGGGAGCACTGCAATCAAGACTCCTGCCCTCAGCGTGATAGGAGAGGTGGAGGGGAAATGATTTTCCGAGTCACTCCTAGGAGCTCTGTATTTCCATGTGAGAAAGGCAGGCTTGGCAGATCATGCTGCCAGAACATGGACTGGAATAGAAACCCCTCCTTAGCCTGTTTTGCAGACAGGAGGTACTGGGTGGCTGCAGGAGTTGCTTCAGGGTATGACATTTTCTGCTTCATAAACCCAGTGTTCTGAGGCTGCATTTGTGTATCAGGACACTTCAGTGGAACCCCACAGAAGCAGTTATAGTCCAGAGATGGGGCAGCACAAGAACCCAGCCAACACAGTGAGCAATACCCTGGTAAATGTGAGCATGAACGTCCTCTTGTTCAAGGAGCTCACAGGAAAGGTTGGAAAGGTTGGGGAGGAGGTTTTACTGTCACAAATATACTCATGTAAAAACAGGACTGAGAGACTGAACAACTTACTGGGATCAAAGGAAATTATGGCAAAGTGGTGGTTTCCATGTCACCTGAGTCCCAGCCCAGCACCGTGGCCATGAGGCAGCAGTAGAAGAGAGCAAAGCTCTGCCACCTCCCTCCCGCTCCCTGAACGCTGCCAGAATCACGTCCTAAACCCCGAGGGGTGGCTGCAAGCCCCGGACAGTGTTTGTTGTTGGGTTGCTACTGGAGTCTGTGGTCTAAGGGAGTTTCTCAGGCATGTTGGTGAGTCATCTGATACAGGAGGAGCCTGAGACAGGAGCTCCACGTTGCCCCCTTGCCCAGCAGCCGATCCTGGCCAGTGGCTGCTATTTAAATCTACAGCAGAAGTGTCAATGTATCTGTGACATTTTTTTCAAGATGGCTGAGGAGACCAGGAGCTGACAAATGATTCTTCCACTTCTCTTGGCTAATTTTGGATTAGCTGCATTTACAAACAGGTGTGGACACATCCACAGGTCCCAAAATTCGTCAGTGTGTCTCTTTAGCGTTTCCAACACCCAAACCTGGGGAGGACAGAGCACTGAGCTCAGGTGTGTTGGTGTTCCATCCTTTGCACACCTATCATTGGGTGTGTTTTTTTGGCTGATCTTTAGAAGGAAGCAAAGCACCTTCTGCCCTTTGTTGCTGGTGTGAACTGTGGATTTTGCTCAGTTTTGGCCTGGTGCTTTATGTGGAGGTGCCAAATCTACCCTGGGTTTGACCCAGCAGGGAATTGTGATGGCCACAGCAACACAGCTCCCAGGAGAGCCTGTGGGGACAGAGGAAATGACCCTTGATACAGCCTGTGTCGAGTTAGGGGGAAGCTTGGTATGGTGAAATGAATTTTACCGTGATGAGGCATGTCCAGGAGCAGGGAAGCTTCTGGTACAGACTCACAAGAGCCTGTTGCTCCCTATTTGCTGCCAGGAGAGAGGAGGCCAGCACCCACTGAGAGGTTGGATGCCCCATCAGATGAAGACTGAGAGGCTTTGCCCCAGAATGGAGCAGGAGCAGAACAGTGCTTAGGGACATTTAGCTGCTCCCTCAGCCCTCTGCTGAGGTGTGTGTGGAAGATGCCATATCTGCAGCACTTTCTGAGAGCCAGTTTATCTCTGAGGCATTTCCAAAGAAAGTACTTGATTTCCCCAGCTTTGTGCTGGCACAACTTCTGTGGAAGGGAAAATTAAAAACAAACAGAGCTCCTTTTCAGAGGGCTTGGTGCAGACCACAGCAGTGTCCTATGCTGCTCACATGGCTGTCACTGCTGATAGGGACCAGGCAGCACTTACTGAATGGTTGCAATTTAACTTGGTTTTTTTGCCGCACTAACTCTCTGCTAGTCCTTTCAGTCCATACCTACTTGAGGGAAGAGGCAGTCAGGCTTCTTGGATATCCCTGAACCTCATCTCAAATCACTGAGAAGAAACATCATTTCCTCAGGGCCAACCAGTCTGATAATATTTCATCTTTTATCATGATTCCCATGGACCCACTTTTTTCCTTATTTTTCAAGATTTTAATTTTAAGTCCCTATGGATCCACAGCACCCCCAGCCTCTGCAGGTTTGTGAGCCCTTTCTCATCAGGGTAGGAGATGGCATCTCTCCCCCAGCATCCTCGCTGGGCTCCTGGTGCTCTTCTGTCCCTCAGCACACAGCATGAATTCAGTCCCTGAGTGAATGTCACCAATATAAATGGCAGGGAAATGATCTGTCAGTGGTTTTTCTAAAGAAATGTAATCTGCAAAATGAGACACTGTGAGGATGCAAATAGAGGGTTTATGCTCGACAGCTCGTGGTGCTGAAGAATGTCTGTTAGTCTGACTTCCGGCAGTTTTACCTCAGCTGTACAGATGTGTTTGGTGTAAGGTGAAAAGTACAAAATACTTTGCAATCAGCTCTATCCTCAAGTACAGATTTAATGTTAAAGGTGAGGATGTCAATAAGAATTCAGAATTTTGGGGAGAATACAATGCCTTTGACTAGCTTGTTTTCTATTCTCCTTTACTGGGTATTGATTGAAGGAGTCTGAAGAAAAGCAGTGCCTTAAATCAACATGCTGTCAAGTAACAACACTATGAGAACAGAGCTCCTCAGAGCTGCTGCAGGCCTGAGCTGCCCTGGGAACTGTACAAGCCTAAGAAGTCAAAAGTATTGACCTGAATAAGAATGAGACCATTTTTGGCAGCTGAAATTTAATGTGGAGCCTGGATAAAAGACCTTCCAGTTCACTGGGCGTAAATGTGAATAACTCGCTGTTTCTTGGCTGAAATCACGGTGTTAAGAGCAGGCAGCAGCATTACACAGCACACTTTTCAGTGCTGATTTCAATTTCGATACAGTCCCAGTGGGACTATAGAAAACTCTGCCCCATTATGTTTCAGAACAATGGGATCACTGCAAAAGAAAGACACCAAGAGTGAATGTGCCAAACTGACTGCTTTCCAGCCTCAGCTTGAGCAAAAACATTCAGGAGCAAACATCCACAGAACTTGAGGTGGGCAGAACCAATATTCAGATCTGTGTGGTGTGACTTTTTTTTGGCCTTTCTCGATGTTTGTAACCTAATTTTTGCAAGGATGACACATCACTTTCTGGTCTTCTGAAATGCCACATCTGCCAGAGCCCTGAGCTGCTGTGTGAGCACTGAGTATCTGCAGCACACTGGGGAGGTGTTGTGGGCTGGGATACTGATCCATCAGGTCCTGTCTGCAGTCATGGTCACTGCTGTGAAGGTATAAATTGGCTTTTAACGATATTTGGATGAAGATGTGCATTTATATGCCTATCTCCATGGACTCTTTCTGTGCCCTGACTTCCAATAGCTGAAGAGTCACTAAATGGTAGCCTTGTGATTAAAAGTCAGATTCCTCTTCCTGTATCCATTTTCAAAGAAGTTAACAGTGAACAAACAGGACATTATAGGAAAATGTTCAAAAACTCTTTCTAATCTGTGAGTTGATCCAGTTGTTGCCACACTGTCACCTTGGGGTGAGTCACCAGGGGCAGTGGCCCCTGGGACAGGTACTTACAGTCTCTGACAGCAAGAGAGAAACCAATGGGAAAGATGTAAAAGCTTTCTGAGTACATGCCATCCTCACTGGACAGTATCAGGAAGATTATAAATGCTTTGGAGGGGTAAAGCACCAGGGAGGAAGAACTATTTAAACAGGGCAATGTTGGCACAAGAACAAATTAGTATAGACGGGCCATAAATATTCTTGGTGAAATATTCTTGGAAGAAGGTCTGTCTAGCCATCAGAGAGTATTCTTTCATTCAAGGACTGTGGGAAAGAAACTGTTTACTAGGTTTATATGAACAATTACATGTCTGCAGTGCCGAGGACCCCTTCCTGAGCTGTGCTCCTATTTCAAAGGATAAAGGCAGATTTTTGCCAGTTAATTTTTATAAAGAACCCCCTGTGCAGTTCCTTGAAATCTCAAGTGATAGTAATTCCAGCTTTGGACAAAAGTCTTTAGGTTTCCAATGACTTTTTGAGTCTATTCAGAAGAACTGAGAGCAGCAGCCAGAGAGTGATGTACAGCACATCTAGCAGAGTTCACTGGCACCATTCTGCACTTTGCTTTTCCAGTGCTAAAACCAGCAAGTCATTGGAAACTGGAATTTGCAAAGAAAACCATATCAATAGATAATAAATTGTGGAGAGAAGGTAGTAAATCTCTCATGTCTCATCTTTATAAACCAAATTATTAAATCCTCATCAGAGGGCAGCATGGGTGGTTAATACTCAGAGCTGGTATGGCTCTTGGTTTTTTGAAATGTGAGGTTTCATCCTGCAACAGGACACAACTCACAGGTGTGTCCGTGTACTCCTGTTGTACTGGAATGACTCCAAGGAGGCACACAAGAAACAGCTGTCTCTGCTTGCTATTCTCTTCTCCTCAGTGTTTGCAGTAGCTTCTTCCCTCAGCATCATCCAGGAGCTCCTTTCCTCACAGGAAAACCAAACTCAGCAGACACATCTCAGAAGTTCATGACTATCTCTAGGTCACCCTGTGCTTCACATCCTCCTAGTTCAGGTGCAGGGACATGTCCACATCTCCCTGTGGACTAGCCACTTTCTTTCCTGGCTCTTTGCAACCCACAATTAACTTCCAGGTTTTTGGCAGAGTAGTTGCTAAAGGTTCCCTCTGTGCCTTGCCGTGACTGCCCAGATAACAGTCCAGACATGGCTTGCACTTGTTTTTTCCTCAAAAGATTCCTTTGGACTTAGGCTAGAACAGGCCAGGACTTTGACAAAACTAGCCTTTCATGAGGAGGGGAAAAGTTTTCCACTTGCTGTAGCTGAACTTCTGTGCAGGAAAATGCTGTTTCCAACTAAACTTTCACTGTAGCTCTTTCTGGACAAAATTAAAGTTCACGTCAGGCCAGTTCTTTTGTTTCCTTTCCTCAAGATGTTTGGCTCCTTTGAACCCTTTGTTGCACCGTAGAGGCACAACTGTGCCTGTGGATCTCTCCTTCAGTCTGCTCTCAGCTGCTTTTTCCCTTTCTTTGGCTGGCAGTTCTCACTCCTCTCATTGGGATGAGCTTCCCTTCATCTTAAATTTTCTTCATACTCTAATTCTTCTAATCTCAGCTTTAGGAAGTACCTGCTTTAAGACAGGGTGAACAAATGGTCTGGAACAGAGGATGTGGAAACTAAAAGGTTGTGAGGTGTCTCAGTTTGAAAGACAGGTGTCTGCCAAGGAAGGCAGGAGCCTCCCTTGAAATGAAAAATGCAACCCCCTTCCCTCCGAATTATTATAATTTTGAGATTAAGGGGCTTCCAGGCAAAGATATGGGAAATAGTCTTTACTATTATATATCTATATGGGTATAACCAGTCAAACAAATAGCAATAACCATGGCAGTAACAGCAAACAATCACAAACCCAGTCCCAGCCTTTCGGCTGTGAGGCCCTTTCCCCTCGGGTGCAGTTCCGCTCCCAGCCGGCAGGGGCGCTGGCGGCTCCCGGTGAGCAGGGCAGTTGCGATGGTTCCCCCGCGGCTGCAGGGGGCGCTCCGGAGCGAGCTCGGGGAGCACGCGGCTCTGGTGCCCTGGGATCCCGGGAGGGATGGAACAAAGGCTTCACAAACCGCTGGGGAGCCGATCCCGGTGTCCGGCCGGACCCTCGGGAACAGCAGGCTGGAAC
>NW_008239056.1:350564-357505 GCF_000691975.1 Corvus brachyrhynchos | reverse complement strand
GATGTCTGAGCAGGCAGGACGTGCGGGTCCACAGGGTAGCGAAGGCTCGAAGCAGCAACAGGGGCAGGGCGGCCACAGCCCAGCTCCCAGCGGGGCAGGGAAAGGCGGGCTTGGGAATCCCGGGGTTTCTCCCTGAGGCACCCGAGCAGATGGTGAACAGGGCCCTCTTTTAGTAAGGTGGGGTGTTAGGGTCCCGGTGCAACAGCCGCTCCAGTGAGCAGGCTCCACTCACTGTAGAAGGAAGGCAGTTGAAAGCAGAAGCCCGCAGCAGACGAAATCCCTCCACAACGATGGATGGCAGCCTCTCGCAGCCTCTCTCTCCATCCCAATGCCAAGAACAACAGCCCACGAGCCCAGGTGAAAGAGAGTAGCCCCTGGACCCCTCCTTCTATGGCCAGGTCTTTTGTTTCTCCCAAGCACCCAGCAATTTGTTGCCCCAGCAACACATATGGGAAAAATTCCTCAAGAGAAAAAAGAAAACAGAAGGGGAACTCCCAAAACCCCGACTTAGGTAAAATCATTGATTGCAGACTTCCACCCCAAATACCTCTCTGCTCCATCCTAAACAACTGAGGTTCAGTAGGTTTTCTTTCTCTTTATCTCAGTAACATATTTGAAATTCCTATTAAAGTTTATAATTTCTCTGAATGTACTCTAGCAGCATAACTATATCAATGTCACACAACTATCTAAATGAATAATATCAGAAGTACACAAAGAATTGTAAACAGTCAGGTATAAATTAACTTAAGCAGTCTCTGCTCCAGAGAACTGAACATACAAACCATTGCAAGCATTTAGGAAGGCTAATACATCGGAAGATATTTTGGTGTGCCTTTACAATCAGATTTCTTCCCACAATGTAACCGATTTTACTTCAACTCCTGTCTCTTTGTATAATTTCTTGTAATGATAAATGACCCAGCCTTGGAGATGTTTATAGTTCTCTGTTCACTGAGGGTGGAACAGATGGCAGTGCTCACATCTTCCAGTTGTTCTGAAAATGCTGTTACTGGCCATGGGGATACGTTGTCAGGAGGTGATCTGTGCTAATAAATATTTGTAGGAGCCCCTGAGATGGATTTTAACAAATTTTTGTAGCCAGGTTCCCTCTCCCTCTCTCCTTTTATTTTCTTGTTTCTTTTTAAAGTTTTTTTTCCGAATGTGCTGAAAGAATAGACAAAAAAGCACTATATGAGCTATAAGCACACAAGGAAATGAGCCAGAAAGTGATAGGGTAAGTCTGAGTTATTAAAATCAGATCATACCCTGAAGGAGATTACAGCAAGATGAGCCAACATAAATATATGCTATTCTTCTGTCATATGTCTTTGTTACCCTGGGTGGCCTGCAGTCAACTAACGGGGCAAGAGGAGAGAAGTAGAATAGATGAGTGTTACAGGACCCTAATCCAGCTGGTTGGAATCCAGTTCTTATTAACCAACTAATTTATATTCCTTCTCTGAACCAGAGGTTGATGTTAGTCTGCTGTAATATCTGGAGGAACAACTATAATTCTGTGTTCTACTGAATTCAAGTCCCACTGCTATCAGCTCCTTCTCCTCCTCTCTTGTTGAATGGTCCTAATCCCCTAAATAACAAATGGAGCCTTTCAGTGAAACAAGACTGCCTAGTGATAAGAAAAGCCATGCTAAATTAAATGCAAATCTTGCACAGCCAGTATATTTTATGGATTTTCAGACCTTGATCCCTGGCTAACCTATAAAGGAAGGCTTACAAGGGTTTTGGAGGAAGACACACAATGCTGGAAGACATTAATATATTGGCCACGAGTACAGAGAGTGTTATCTCTTAAGATGTAGAGCCAAATTCTGGTTTTCATTAAACTGGTGAAAATATGGAAAACACTGCTTGCAGTGCCATCACTCAAGATTTGCTATTGATGTAATAAGAAACAGAATTGGTTCAAACATTAAACTATCAGCCCACACGGAGTTAAGCTCTATTGTCAGTCTGAGTTTAGGAAGTTGATTTTTGCTTGGGGCAAAAATAAGGGCTGAACATGAGCTCCTCTGTGTTAAAAATCCCAAAGACATTGCCCCTAATGTGACACCTTTTAGCATCCTGTGGGAAGCATGGCCCCAGGAAGTTTGCTCCAGCACAGGCATAAACCAGGGATGCATCATCCTCTGCAAGGTTGTGTTCAGCAGCAGCTCAAGGCCAGGCTCTGTGGAATGGCACCACTCATCTGGGGATGGCTGCCAGACCTTCTCTGGGAGGGACGTGTTGCTTGTCCCACGGTAGCTCAAATTCAGGAGGGACTTCTCAGTTCAGGGGATTTAAGAGTTTGATGCCTGAGAGCAGCCTGGGGTGAGCATGTCCTGCAAGGGGGTTTGGATGCTGACACAAACCAGGGCTAAAAGGGAGCAAAGTCTGGCTTCCCAGAGGGGGGAAATGCCCTGCAAATGGGGGTATTTTATCTCAGCTTGTAAGTGCTGTGTGGGATGGGGCTGGGAGCTGCAGCGTGCAGGGCACTTGAAAGTACAGGAAATTACAGCTGCGATAAGAGGTGAAGGCTTGTTTTATCCTCTGTTGCGAATGCCCACATGTTGGCACCACAGTCTCCTGTTTGAATCCTGGCAGATCTGGGAAAAGCTGTTTTAATGAGCCCAGTGAAGGCTGGGAGTTTGGGGCCACAACAAGCCTCATGCACAAGGTGCAGCTCTGTTCTCCCAGGGAATTTTCCCTGCTGCTGCCAGCACTGATGGCTGGCTCTAGATAGCAGCAGGATAGTGGGCAAGTGGAGGCTCTGCACTCATCCTGTGGCTGTAAAAATAAACAAACACATAGGGCTGGGGGAGAAGCCTCCAAAAACTTCGCTCCCTTGTTTTGCTTTGCCTGTTGCAAATCTAAACACAATATTTTCTCATTCTTGGGCCCATATGAATTTCTGACAGTACAATTGGGGGCCGGAGCACATTGTCTGGAGGAGCTTACCAAGGAAATCGAGACTTTGGTCAGCAATTGTAAATATCCTCCCCTAATCGAGTTTGTTTGTTCTGCAGCGCCCGCCGGCGTCACGCACTGTGGGACACCCTGGCACCAGGTTACTGGTGGGAAAGATCCGCTGCTCAGATAAGGATGGGAATAAACTCCACCCACAGAAATGCCACAGAAAAATCCCTGATTTATCCATTAATTGCTTTAGGGGGTGGTGAGTGTGAGTACAACAATGGGGTATTGACAATAATGTGCCTCGTTGGCAGGAAAAGGGCTTTCCCCTTGCTCTGAGGCTTTAATGTGCTTGTTCTTGGAATTATGAAATGTTTGCAAATCCTGTCCTGGCTCAGGGATGCAGAATGAAAGACAAGTACCCAGCAAAGAAAGCAAATGTTGGGATGACTGTTTCCTCCTTGGAATGAAGCAAAAGGCTTTTCTTGCCGTGAAATGCACCCAGCAGCACAGGCTGGGAGTCTGTTTGTCATGGAGTCAGTCACCAGGGATTATTTAGGGGGTTTTAACATTCTTTTTGTGACCTGCTTCTTATTTGTGATTCACAGTGCAGATAGCACCCTGGGTACTCAGCATATAGAAAGAAATCAGTTTGTGGGAGAAGAATCGTTTTCAAAACCCAGACATTTTCTAAAAGATTGCACATAAAGAGTAGCAGAAACTGAGTTTCAGACAGCAAGGGCTGTGCGGAGAGTGGGTCTGGCTGCTCCCCCTTGGGGTGCCAAGGGAATGGAGAAACAGTTGGGAACACCTGAGACACAGTGGCTGCTGGGGCTCAAACAAGAACAAGTGCTAAAAAAATTGCCTGAGCGCCTTTTAAGTCTTTTGAGACATGTTCCTCAGCCACAGGGATTTCACTCCATTCTGTGCACACACACTGACATGATGCTGTACACTGTCTGCTGCAGAGGCTGGGAAACTGGGGTATGGTTCAAGATGACAAAGATCCCAAAGGATCAAAATCCTCAGCAATGGCCAGGGCTTGGGATATAAGTGATTGTGGGCCAGTTAGTGATGTGTTGCTGAAATCCAGGCTGAGTGCCCCTCCCTGGACATTCCCAGCAGCACCTCCCGCTTGTGCTGGCAACATGGGATTGCTTTGCCTGTGGGAGAAAAGGAGCTTTTTTCTGTGCACTTTGTCTTCAGGTGCTTGTGAAAGATGTGGATGCTGCAGGGCAGGGCATGCCAGGGGACACTGGCAGCCAGCAAGGAGTCACCTGGCCCCACACATGGCCAACCCATGGTAACAAACCCCTCTGTAAAGGGTTTTCTTCCCAAAATCCTGTACAAACAGTGTCCACTCTGATGAATACATAAACAAATAAAACTCAGCTTCAGTGGAGTTACTAGGGAGGAACTAGATATGATGCACCACAAGAAATATCCTTGGGGCTCTTGGAGCTAGTGCTGTGCCATCCCTTTGGGCCCATCTGGGTGCTCGTGCTTCCAGGGAAAGGATCTCAGGGCTTTGCATTAAGTCTGAAATGGCTTTTAAAGAGACTTTCTCTGTTTCACTGTCGAGCAGAAGACAAACTTTTCAGTGCTACAGAAGTTGCCCTTTGCATGCAGTGGGCATCGGGCTGAAGTTCAGTGCTAAGTCACACTGCTTCCACAGCCAGGCCAAGAAAAAATTGTGCTCAAGAGAAGTTTACCAATTGGGAGCTTAATTTCAATATATGTTTCCTTGCTAATGAGTCAGAGTTTCAAGTCCATTCCCTATTACATAGCATGAACCTAGAAAGCACACCAGATGCTGCTCTCCATTAAATCAGGTTATGCTGTGAAAGTGAAGTTGTTCCAAATGGGCCAAATTTATATAATTGAGAGCAGAATAGGGCCTGGCAGCTGAGCTGGCAGCAACTGGCTGCCAGGAACAAGGAGACTGTGAGCAACTGGCTGGGTGTTTTACCCTGGACCACTGGAAATGTTCTGCACCTGGTGCACAAGGGGACCGGAAGGTACTTCAGTCCTCAGGTTCATTTAAAGCCCTCATGTGAGACTTTGGTATGATGTTATGGACATGCGCTTGATCCCAAAGCAGAGATGGGAACCTACGGAAGTGGAGTTGCAGAAGGTCCTGTAGCCGTTGCCATGGGTGGGACTGGCTGGTGAGTTTGCTGTGCCATTGAACGCTGGGAGCTCAGAGAGCAAACATGGAGATACCTGAGCTCTCAAAACCTGCAGCATCCACAGGGTGGGCAGAGATGGAGGACAGAGCCTGCTCCGCTCCCTGTAGCACTGGTGGGACTCTCTCATGAACAGCAGGAAATAGATGCTGATGTAGATCTGATACCATGGTGCTGTGCTGAGAGCAGATAGCTGAGGGCTGGGGGAGAAGAGGCTGGGCACACTGTGTATCCACGGTTCCAAAGACAGGGCTCTATTGTTCTGTGCTGTGCAGAGGCTGTTCCCTGGAGGATATCCTGTCTGGACGACCCAGTGCCAGTGTGCTCTATGGCTGTGGAGGGGCTGGATGGTCAGCCTGCAAAGAACTCAATAATGCCTTGTAAAAGCAGTGATTGATCTGCAGGGCTGCAGTGAGTGAGCAATGTCTGAGATTTTGCCCCTCTTACTGGATTTTTATCAGTGTGCCCATTATCCCTCTCATTGGGACATCCCTACAGGCTGCCAGGCACTCATGGTGCCAGTGTCAGTGTTTATCCCCAGTGTCTCCTGTGGGGAACGCAGCCACAGAGGGAAGCACCCAACTGCAGCAGCGTGAGGAAACCCAGCCCAGGGTCTCCCTGTGTTCTGGTGCAATTTGGAAAATGCTCTGGGAAGAGCTGTTTATTCCAATGGACTGACTTGTGAATACCCTAGCTCTGACTTACCTAGTCTGCCTTGCTGGATATGAAAACAACCAAGAACATTTAATCTATCATTTAAGCTAAATAACACACCCAGTTGTTTTGGACATGGAATTCGCCGAAGACAGGATGGCTTTGCTTCTGCTGGCTGCTTCCAACAGTGGTTTCAAGGATGTGCTCTGCTGTGAGCCAACATTGTCCTCAGAGAGAGCAGCTGGTGAGACTCTGGGCAATTTGAGCTCCTTGCTGATCCTCTAACTCATCCCTTTGATTCTGGTGCTGCCATTTGCACCAGCAGAGCTGTGCATGAAAGGATCTGGGTGCTCCCAGTTTGGAGGGGATGGCTGGGAGGGGATGGGACAGGAACAGGCCCTTGTGGAGTAGCAGCAACCAGTCTCTTCCCATCAGCTCTCTGTAAACACAGACAAAAGTTTCTCATGCATCTTTTTCCAGTGAAAATTACAGATTTGCAGACATCAGGATGTTTTCTGAGCCTATGTTGTATTTTGCTGAAGCTTTTGTTTAGATTTTTAGGTTTTCCTCTAAAAATAACTTCAATGTCCTCTTCTAACATTCTCAAAATTAGGGTGGTGCCCCATCTTAGAACAGAGGTGGAAATAGTTTCAGCATTTCCTCCAAATTAGAAATAAACTTAAAAAAAAGGAAAAATGGAGACCTCAAAAATGTGAAAAAAAAATTTGGATTTTTGAGCTATGTTTTCAGTCAATCAAAAATAAAATTTCAATCTTGCCTCTTCTTTTCAAGTGGAGGTGATGAAACTGCCAGGATGGAGCTGCTGTGGCTGTTGGTCCCAGCGATGCCTCTGGGATGGGGAAGAGAGGGATGAGCCCTTCCATTTGCAGTTTAAGCCTCATCTTATGAGCCAGGTCATCAGGACAGGGCACAGTCCATCGCTCCATCCCAACTGGCAGCTGTAGAGCTGCAGCCTGCAGGGATTTAGCTTGGACAAAGGGCAGCAATTTATCTGCCTTTCCTCACCTTCCCAAGTCAGTTGTCATTAAACCCAAGTGACCTGAGCCTGCTCTGTGAGCTGGACTCTGGTTCCTGAGCACCGCCAGGGCAGTTGGAGAGGATCTGTTGTATTTACAGTTATAAATCACAGCCCAGAGCTGAGCTGCAGCACCAGAACTTTCCCTGTGG
>NW_008239056.1:347727-350364 GCF_000691975.1 Corvus brachyrhynchos | reverse complement strand
TTTTATTAAAATTAAAAACCCCCCGCCCAGTGCGGCCCTGCCGCACCAGAACTTTCCCTGTGGCTCCTTCCCTCTCCCATCCAGAAAAACAGATGGTCACGGTCCTCCCCTGCGCCTGCAGAGCCACATCACAAATTACACGGGGGTGTGAGTGGGGAAGTCAGGCTTGTTCAGCTTCCAGATTTTACGAGAATCATCAAGAATTCAGCTTAGACTTTCCACAGAAGGGGAAAAAATCCATTATTTGCTGCAGTTTGGCAAAAGTGAGAGGGGAATGGGCACACAGGCCAGGGCTGTGATCTTCCCCTGGGGCTGCAGCAGCAAGGATGTTGCTCCCACAGAAGTTTTAAAAGAAATGGCTTGTTTCAACACTTCATTTGGCTTCAAGTTCCTTTGGAATTGGCTTCTCTGGCTTTTAATGAGCTGAGAAGACTTGAGGTCTTCTTCACCCAGGCTTGATATTCACCAGAAGCTCAGATCTTATTTGTTATAAGTGTCCATGGACAAACTAAAGACATGAACAAGGCAAGAATTTAAGTTCCCTGTTGGGGAGTTTGATGGTGCAGAGCTGGAGGTCCCACAGGGGACAATGCTTGGGACGGGCTGCTGCTGTGGTCTGAGGAGCAAGGGGACATGTGGGGCTCACCTCCTTCCACCTGGCATGGACAGGGTACCACAGGTCTCAGGACTGTGATGAGGTTGCTGCAAGTGCTGACTCATTTGGCAGCTGGACACAGCCCGTGAGTCACCGTGAGTCACATCCGCTGCATCTTGGGGTGCATCACTGCTCGTGGAGTCTTTGATGTGAGCTATATGTATGATTCCTTGGAAACAGCTTCCCCTAATTAAATCAAAGGAAAAGCATCACTGCACTTCAGAGCCTCAGTTAGCAGGAAAAGCAGACTCCCAGCATAAGAATATCAATGCATTTCTGGAGGGACACAGCAAGCTCCGCTTCATGAAACCAGACCTTTCCAAATGGGACTGAGTGTGGGAAGTGACAGGAGAAAACCCATCCCAAAAATTACCTCAGTATAGCTTAGAGATGACCAGAGAGGAGCAGCCAAGCTCAGCTTCTTCTCATGCAGCAGCTCCTCAGGGCACGACTGCCACAGCCAGAGGTGTGATCAGGGAGGGTAACCTGGGACCTGTGCTCTGTCCCAGGGGCCATTGAAGGCGTTCATCAAAATGCCAGGGCTTCCAATTGGCTTTTGAAGAGATTGCAGACAAGTAAATATGCTAATTCACTAATTCAGCACTTAAGCACATACTTGAAGCTAGACAGCTTTTTAAGTGCCTTTATGAGTGGGAGCCAAGACAACGAGGGAACACAGTAGATCAGATCATTCTTCCCTGGCCTAAAATCAGCAGTGACTTCAGCACGTCCAAGACAACAGCCATCTTCAAATTCCTGCTCTTCCTTCCCCTCCCATGTGAGCCAGGGAGCCAGAGCCACCAAATTCGCTGCACTTGTCACTTCCATGCTGGTGCTAGTGGCACCTTCCTGCCAGCCTGACTCTGTCACCCTACTTTTATCCATGCTATTGAATGAATGCATTCATGAATACAAAAAGGAGGGAGTGCCACATCTCAGTGAGAAGACGAAAAGAACATTTTCCTTTTGGATATTTAATTAGCAATTATTAATTTCATTAAGAAGATCCTGCACTTCTTCTCTCTCAGGCTCTTGACTCAGTGATTTTTTGTTTTGGGTGATGGTTTATTTTGCACAGCAGCTGCTGGGAAGCAGCAAAGCTGTAAACCCTGCCATAAATCCAGACTGTCAGTCCATGGTGCCCAGTTGTGAAAACGGGAAAAAACCCCAATTCATATGCTGTCTGCTTCATTGGCTCCACTTTCCTTCACTTGAGGCAATTTCCTTTTGCGGTTGAGTGAAGCCTTCCAGAGAGATGGTTGCTGCAAGAGGAGCTGTGCATTAACTGAGATCAGCTCAGATCCTGACACTTTGCGTATTACAGGGTATTGCTTTTAGTACCTTTTTAATCAGGGAGGAAAAGTACATTTTACTGGCAAAGGCTAATTGGTCTCCAAAAAACACACACCAGGTGATAGTGAATTATCTCCTCCAGCCCATGTGTCAGACCATGCCACAGCTGATTTCTGAAGAGGAGTTTCTTTGGGATGGAGGTCTTGATAAAGGATTTTCTTCAGAAAGGGAATCCAGAATTCCCTTTTAGCTTCTTGTCCTTAGGTCATGTGTTGATTTTGCATGGCCTGGTTTTTGGTAGTGGGGGTGCCACAGAGGTGGCTTCTGTGAGAAGCTGCTGGAAGTTTCCACCATGTCCGGCAGAGCCAATCTCTGATGGCTCTGAAGATGGACATGATGCTGGCCAAACCTGGGCCAGTGAGAGAGGTTGGTAACACCTCTGTGATGACATATTTAAGAAGAAAATCAAAACAAAGTGAACACAGTTTTTTCCTAGTCAGAGAAGAGGAGGAGGTGAGAACATGTGAGGGAAACACCATGGTGACACCAAGGTCAGTGAAGAAGGAGGGGGAGGAGGTGCTCCAGGCACTGGAGCTGAGATGCCTCTGAGGGCCGTGGTGAGACCAGGGTGGAGCAGCTGTGCCCCTGCAGCCCCTGGGGATCCCCGGGGGATGCAGAGATCCACCCGC
>NW_008239056.1:336079-347202 GCF_000691975.1 Corvus brachyrhynchos | reverse complement strand
GGGAGGGGCTCACGCTGCAGCAGGGGCGGTGCGGCTGCTGCTCCTGAGAGCGGACCCACGCCGGGGAAGTTCAGGAGAGCTGTCTCCCGTGGGAGGGAGCCCACGGCCTCACAGGGGAAGATTCCTCTCCCGGAGCAGCGAAGGAAATCTCGGTGATGGACTGAGCAAACCCCCGTGCCCTGTCCCCCTGCGCTGTCGGGGGGAAGGAGGGAGGGGCTGGGGGGAAAAGGTGTTTTTGAGGGGTTATTTTATTTCTCAGTATCCTCCTCTGATTCTGTTAGCAATAAATTCACTTTGTACCTCTAAGCTGAACCTGTTTTGCCCTTGGAGTGTTTTCTCCCGGTCCTTATCTCAACTCATGAAGCCTTCGTTAATTATTTCTCTCCTCTGCCCAGCTGTGGCAGGGGAGGGCGAGTGAGTGACTTTCGTGGGTGCCTGGCATTTGTCCAGCGTCAAACCACGACAGATCCATACACAGCAAGTACTGACAAGATGCATCAGTCCTTTTACCCTCCCTGGGGAGAAGTGCTGGTGGAAAAGTCATGTGTAGGCAGGCAGGAGGTGGGAAAGCCTGGACAGTTCAGGGTCCAGGCATTTTCCAAGCATGGTTGCAACCCTCAGGCGTGGAATGTGGGGCTGAAAGTGGGGTTGAAGAAGTGTCTCTAAAAAGCTGCTTGCCCCATGTCAGCTTTGGTGTGTGCTCCCAAGAGCCCAGACAGTCTTTTGCCACTCCTGTTGCAACAGATGAGCAAACAAAAAAACCCACAACATAAAGTGTTTGGTGAGCAAGAGAAGTAGAACAATTCATTGCCAGTAAGTAAAGGAAAATAAAATTAAATGGGCTTAAGGAGAAAAACAACCCTCCACATGCTTCTTCCAGAGAGACAGAGATGTCGTAGGACACTGTGGCATGTGAGTCCTGCCAGAGCTGGTGTGGGTTGTGTGGCTGTCTCCTGGCTGGCTGTAAAAGTCACTTCCAATATGTCTGTCTGTGAGGATGGGTATATTAAAGCAGGGAAGACAGCCTCATCCCATTCTCAGCCCTGATTCAAATGAAAATGATGTTATTTCCTACTCTGCTGGAATCCCTCTCATTGCCACTGGTAAAATACTCTTAACTGTTGATGCTCAGGCTGTATCTTGTGTGTGAATCTGGGAACTCAGAGGAGCCCCTCCATCTACCTTGGGGCTGAGAGGGGCCCTACCTGCTGTTTTTATCAGATTGCAATTACATGAACATCTTGATGGCTGGATTTAGGAATTCCTGCTAATAAAAGTGTGGTGATGTTAATGGGCTGGTGGCTGGGAGATGGGGTCTGATTTACTGTATACTTCCCACTTCTTTTTGCATGTTCTGGGAAAATAACCCCAGGCTGGTGGTGCTGTGGGGCAGTCACTGCTGATATGGGCAGTGCTGCAGGGACATCATGTTTTGTCCTGTGTCCCTTGAAGGGGAGGGCTCGTCCTTCATGAGCATCTCTTCATCCTCTGGCCACCCCAGGCAGGAGGAAGATTTCCTTTGCAATGAGATGGTCTGAGAAGCAGATGTGACTTTCAAAAACATAATCAACACCTGAGACTCAACCTACACATGGATATTGTTTGGGATTACAGCAGGGTCTGTGCTTGAGGCAGGGCAGCTGGACTGGATTTTGTCCTGGGTTCAGGAGAACCCTGGACCCACTTTGATTAAATCCACTGAACCTTGTTGCAGGATCAATGTCAAAGTGAAACACGAGCAAGTCTGAGGTTGCCATGCTAACAGCCACCGTCATCTGCTCAAGGACAAATGTTTGGCCACAGAATACATAATTTTTATGTGTGTGCATGGAATTACTGAAAACAAACCATCCATTTTTCTTTTTTAACATTTCCAAATGTTTTTGCTGCCTAATCTGCTGCAAAGTGCTGGTGCTGCAAGTTTGGTCTCTCCTGGGTTAAAAGGAATGAGTGCCTTGCACAGGCTTTCGTACTCTCCTTCACTCAGTTTTTGGTTGTTGAGTTCAGCATTTTTGGTGTATGCATTTTAAAGGGTGATTCACTCATTTTTGCTCAGGGCAAGCTCAGTTTCAGCCAGGAGCAGGCCAAGGAGGATATGAGTACGGTTTTGCAAAACCTCTTCTGTGACTTGTAATTTGCTAATCCAAACCCAGAACTAAAGGGTGGCTGGGGTCCAGCTTCCAATTTATCTAAAATGATTGAAAAACAAAGCTGAGGTTTGGGAATGTGGATCTTCTTTTAACCCCTTCTTGCTCCAGCATTTTATCTTCTCTTTGCAAAAAGAATGAGCAGGAGACTTTCTAAATGAGCATCAAACACCAAAAAACTTTTGATGGCACCTTTTTGATGACATGCCCGTTTCCTGATGATTTATTCCAGCTGGCTTCACTCTCGCAGAGCTCAGGGAGGTTTAACTTCTGAGGGGTCTCAGCCTAGAGCAGAGTTGCATCCAGAGCAATGCGGGGTTGCTGGGTCTGTGGTGCTGGTACTGCTTTTTTTGCCCAAGGAAGAGCCTGGGCTGTCTCAGGGGACAGGAGGGAGCACTCCTAATCCAAGCCCTGCAGCCTCTCCCCAGCCCAGCCCAGCCCTGCCCCTGATAAACACAGGATGTAATTGGGCAAAGGCACATTGTCCTGTTTTATGCCTGGGAAACAAGGCTGAGAGGCAGGAACAGAGTGCCCAAGGGGTCATGGCAGAGCCAAATCCCCAATTCAGGCTTTCTGGCTCTTTTTTTGGTCTCAGGGCCGCAGTTTGGAGGGGTTGGAAGGGAAGACTGTGATTTCATCCCTGTCCAGTGGTAGGGGAGCAGCACTGTATCCTTCACACTCCCACACCGGCGGCGAAGCACAATATGATCCTTCTGGCTGTTTTCCCCTTCTCTCCTGGGCACACTCCTGCTGAGCAGAGCCCTCCGTGAGCTCGTCCCTGTGGTGGGGAGCAGCTCAAACAAAAGGTTTCGTGTCAGAGGGTTTTATTTCAACTTCAGTATTTCAGCTTTCTGAGAGCCTCCCAAACACAGAGCTGCAGTGTCTGCGAGGGAGCAGGAATTGAACATCTGGTAAAGGTTAGGGTCAAACGTATAAATGGGGGAAGCACAGAACATTTCATTAAAATACTCAATCTGTGACGTCAATTAAACTGATCAAGCCCTTCTGCCTTGCAGTTAGGGAACCATTAACTTTATCCAGTGGAGAGTGTTTATATGGAAAATATGAGGCCAGGAAGTCTCTCCTGATTGTGATATTGAGGCTATCAAAGGAGCTCGCTCTCCCTTTTTTATTTTTAATCTCTACATGTTGCTTTTCCACCCTGTTACGGTAACAGCAGCCTCTTGCCTGGCCCCTGTGGGGTGACATTCACCATCTCCTCGCCAGCCAAGCTGCTGTTGTTGCCTTCGGCTTCTCCTGGCCTTAGATGTCACAGGAACCTGTGGAGCCACTCTCCGTTGTCCCGTTTTGCACAGAGCTGTGCGAGGCAGCTTCCTACCACACGTGAACAGCTTGGCCACTGTCCAAAGTACACTTGGAAGTATTAAGATTAGGTTTAGGAGTGTAATAAAAAAATAGCTTCCATGGGAACAAAATTTCTGTTCTTGCAGTTGTTTAAAATGCAGGACACTATGTCTGCATGGGCATAAAATGTCAGGGATCTATGTATGACACCCCAATGTGCTCACACAACACTTGGAGTTGTGGGGTTTGTGTGTATAAAATGGAAGAGTTTATGTTTTTCTCCAGTAATTCTGGTTCATTCAAAGCTTGTTCAGTTCCTGCCAGGCAAGTGGAAATCTTGATTTCTGTGCTCCAGGAATGAAAAGAAGCTGCCATTGAATTACTTCATGACAGTGTCTGGTTCTTGGAAATCTGACCAAGAGTAAAACTGGCAGCATTTGTTATGTGCCCAGGGAAACCTGCCCCTCTCAGCTCCTCAACATTGCCCTGCAGCCCTGCTGTGCTGTGGATTGGGCTGTCCTGGTACCCTGCAGTCAGGCTGGGATTTAACCCTCACAGGGACTGAGTTCAGTCACCCATCCAGTTCATGGCTGTGGTAGGAACTGAGCTTCTCTGTTCTGGATCCATCCATTTGAGTTTTTGATCTTCTTTTAGCCAGTCCCTTATGTCCTCCTTGTTTCTTCTGACGGCTGCCAATCAGGAAGGAGATTTTATCCCTTGTCTTAAATCCTGGGTATTTATTTCCGTTGCTGAAGTCTGTTCCTGAAATTCTCTTTCCTTACAGAGATAGTCAGATCTCACCCACCTCACACACCTTGGCAATGCTAGTAATGGGTCTAGTCAGCCTTGGATTTCTTGCAGAAAAGCCTCCAAATCAAACTCTTCCTCATTGGAGAAGGGGTCTCCCTGCAAGTGGTTTTTTTTTCTTCTTTCTTCTTTTTAAGCTTGAAAGAGCTTTTGTTTAACTTCTGAGCAAGCCCTTTGCTTTCTCTGACCTGATCTCAGGAAAACCAGCTGGGAAAACACAAGGGCTGTAAAAGCTGCAAAACAGCAAAAGTATGGACAAAACCATGAGAAAAAAATGGGTTTCTTGCCATGCAGCTGGGTGGTCCACTTGGAGCCTGGGGATTGAGCTGAGTCTTGTGAAACTTTACACACCTCTGAGCACAAATATCTTCTCTGCAGGATCAGGCACCTAATTTACCTCCTGTTACACCCCAAGATTTTTCTAAAGCCATATGGTGCTGCTTTAAAACTCTGCCCTTTGTGAAGCTGAAGGACAAATACTGGAGGATGGATACCAGTGTCCACCTGAGCCATGACAATTGGTGTCTTAGGAAATTTGAGCATTGGATCTGAAAAACACACTTTGGTGTGAATCGAGCCCAAAAGGATGGCTTTGTTCTGTCAGTCCCTGATGGCAGCACCTGTGAACATAGCCATGGAAGACTCAGGGCTGTAACACCCTTTAAATCCTTGCACTTCCAGACACACTCACACAAGTGAGCCATTCCCTTCCTCCCTGAGGAACCGTCTATGTCTGCTGTGGAGTTTCTTGTACACACCTTTGTGCTCCAGGGTCAGGGAGTCAGGACTGCTGTTAGGCCTGGAATAACACACATGGGTCACTCTAGACCTCTGTGTGTCTTCCTTGAAACATCAAGGGCAGATGGGAAGCTCCTCTCCCATCACTGCAGCATGAACATCCATTTGACAGGGCAAGACACAAACCTCATTTTCAAAAACAAGTATGTGAAGTTCTTGAGGTTGTGATCTGGGATGGGTCAGCCAATGTGCTGTTTAAAAAGCATTACGGTATTCAAAATGAAATCATTTTTCTCCTTTGAATCACAGCAGTCAACTGAAGTGCTTCCAGACCAGAGCCAACTGTTTGTAATTGGATATTTAATTTGTTTTATGTAGTTTAGCACTGAGTCTCCATGTTGTCTGAGCAAGAAAAACCAAAATAAATTTTAAAATCTTTCAAAGTCAAAAGGATTTGCCAAGCCTGAGAATATTATTTTGTACTCTAATTAGCTGATTTGTCAGAATAAGAATGAAAACAACTCATGGCTGCACTCGGTTTATTGAGGTGCTGCCCAAACCAGGACAGTGCTGATGGTGGGGTTCACACTGGTGACTGTCAGGAGGCTCAGCCATCACTGCCCAGATGTAGCCCTCCTGTGAACTGAAGTGTGGGCAGTGAAGAGGAGGTTGGCATGGCCCAGTCTCATATGACACAAAGCTTTCTTTTTTTTGTGGGTTGCAGCTGCTGGGCTGCGGGAAAATGTCACTGGCTCACAGCCAGAGATGGCACAGTGCTGACAGTCTGACCAGAACACCTCTGTCCCAAGGGATTATCAATCATCTGAGCATAATTGTGACCAAGAACTGCTGAACATTTGACAAAACACAGGTTTGTTATATTAAACTGAAAATAGATGTCCCTTTACAGTGAGGCACTCAGCCCAAGAGCATAAATTCTTGTATCACCCTCCTTCTTCACAGGGTGATGCAAATGGTGGATTAAAGCTTAAACTTTTAAAATTTTCTCTTTGGCCACTTTTGCTGCATGAAGGTTGCTGAGCAACTTCTAAAAGTTCTCAGAATATCATGTATTTGTGTCAATTTTGCTTCTGATTTGTCTCCAGTGAATGACCCAAGGTACAGTTAAATGCTTACCAGATAGGTAATTACTTACCTGAAAGCATATGAAGTAATTTTATTCCCATGTGCATCAAGTTGGACATCTGCTTGGAGACTGGCAAACCAGAACCTCAGCAATCACGTGGAGACAGGAAACCTGTGATTTTTCAGCAAATCGTTTAAAACTCTAAGCAGTGCCTGCTTTCATAACAGAACTGTATTTTGGCAAGAGTTCACACAGGTCTGTAGAGCATCTTAGGGGTTTTGGCCAGCTGGGCTTAGCTCAGTTCACCTTGTGCTTGTGAACATTTTCATGGGCACCTTCACACCATCCTGCCTTCCCCTTCAGCTCCGGGCTTTTTGGATACACTGGACTTGAGTTCAGCTGAGATTTTGCTCAGAGAGGTTGAAATACATGGAATGCGTTGACAAGAACAGAGAGAAACCAGGATGCTGAGATAAGTAATAACGAGATGTCTAATAAATGATATCAAAACTTGACTGAAGCTAAGCCTGCAGTGATACACACAGAGCCAGCAGACAGATGGGAACCACAGAGGAAGCCAAGAGGCAACAATGAAGAGATGATAAGACAGTGGCCAGGAAAGAACAATGCAAAAATGATTTGGACTAAGTTTACATCAGAAAACTCTGTCTGGTGCCAGGAGAGAAACCTGAGGAACATGGCAGGACTGACTGCAGTGCAACCACTGGGTCTAGACAAGAGGGAGAGCCCAAGTGTCAGAAGGAGGAAATCAGAGGCCTAAATGTCTCAACAGCAGGGAAACATAGTTCCTTCTTTGTCAGAGAGGAAAAGCTCCCAGGAAAGCCCCTTGCTGCAGACTGGAGTCCTGCTGCTGTCTGAGGGAATACGAAGCAATTGGCAGGTGTGGAAGAAGCAGAGACAAAACAAAAAATCCTGGTGGTAAACAGAGTGGAAGTGGGTGAGGCAGGATTCTGTTTGGAGTGACATCAATTATTTATGACTGTTTGTACCCCATATCTTGTATCTCAAAAGGAAGGCAGAGGCTTGGTCCTCAGGGGCCGGTTATCCACGCCCGAGAGCGGCAGGGCTTCCGTGACAGGGACCATGTCCCTGGGATGGAGCTGGAGCCAGGATGACCCCGTGCAGGGACAGGGATGGCAGCTCGGGGTGCTGGGATAGGGACAGTCTGCTGTCACATCCAACCTTTCCCTGTGGGCAAATGAACCAACTCACAGAAATGTGTGTTGCTGTGAAGGAGGGAGAACAGAGGTGACAGTGAGGATTAGGTTTGAGCATAGTGGGGATGGAGCAGTTCAAGGAGTCCATGTCCATCCAACAAAACACTTTGGGATGTGCCCACTTTGGCATCAAACAAGTCCTGCTGCCTTGACTAAGGGTTAGGTATAAGCTTTTTCTGTATTTCTGAATTAAGCCAATGCTGTAAAAACTTTGTGAACTTGAAATCAGGGAGAGCAAAGCCAGTCTTGCTCTATTTTTCATATTTGTTCCGAGGGGCTTGTTGGCAAAATTGTGTTCTGTACTCTTACAAAAGAAATCTGGGACAGAATTATTTGAATAGAGAGCTATAAGTGATAAAATCTGTTTACACCACGACATCTCCAGCCAAATGATTGACGTATATATTTCTGTCCTTCCATTGATGTAACTTTTCAATTTCCTGTTGATGTCTAAGCTTGATTTATTTTTCCATTTATTTGGGTTTTACAAAGAGCACTAAAGAGCTTGGCACTTGGGGCTCTTTTTTTTTTGCAGTTCAACCCTCTTAGTCCTCGATCCCTTCATTGTTTCTGCAAACAATGAAAAAGAGAGATGGAAAGAACAGCTGTGAACAGCTGGTTTGCTCACCAGGTGTCTGACTGGTATTCAAGTATCCTCTTTTGAGGGAGGCCTGTATTCTCTGAAAACAAAACAAAAAAATTAATTCAGAGTTCACTTTATTTGCTGCCTTCACACATGATGTGACACAGATTTGCAGATCTGAAAGAAGCCTGAAAAAGCAAAACAAACAAGAAAAGCTGCTCCAGGAAATCTCAGGGTTTTTTCTCTCTGGTTGCACCCCAGCTGAATCGAGCAAAGAACTCTGCAGGGCCTCTTTAGGCAGTTCCTGCCAAGTTAATTTTAGAGACTCCTTTCTCTTCTCATCATCTAACTCCCCTCTGCCTCCCTCACCCAACATCGTATTCAAAGCAGCGGTCAGGAGCCAGGCCTGGAGACCTCTGGTTTTGAGGAAATGACTCCTATGATTTATTCTGCCAGCAAACCTGCTCACTTGGGCAAGACCCACTATCCATTCCCAGCTCACAGAAGTCCTCTGGTTCCTAGAAAAGCAGCTACATGTTGCCAGTCATCCCAAGGTAGCAGAGTCTTGAATGCAAATTGAGAAAAAGCAGACTGAATTCAGGAGCAAAACTGATTTATTGCCCACAGATTGGTAACACGATCACAGCAGCGCTCCAACATGCCCCAGGAATAGTGATGTAGTCCTGACATCCTGCCCCACGGAGGTTTATTCAAGGCAAACAGAGAGAGGCAAACACACACATATCACCCTGAGGGAGGACACACAGATTTACTGGCAAACAGAACCAGGGACTCTTCAGCAGCTCTGTCTGCAATGGCAGAAATTGGTGAGTAGCACTGCCCAAAACTGGAGTCTTCAGTTCCCCTCTTGCTCCTGGGTACAGCAGCTTCTCCTGGATGTCTGTAGCCTCTGACTTTTTGGGAGGGTGCCAGCACCTATTTTTCCTCTTACAGGCCACAGCTGTGTTGGTGGGGAGGTCACCCAGCAACACCCCAGATCTGGTCACACCAAGTGCTTCTTGCTACCACACCAGCTGAGCCAGACCAGAAAAATCTTCATTTACTAGGAATGAGGAGAGAAAGAGTCTAACTCTTAATCTTCACAAGCAATAAAACAAGAAGCTGTAGCTCTTGCTTTGTGATTTCTCAGATTAAATGCTTTGCTACCTACAATAATAATTTGATTTCTGGCAGTGACAATTAGTTCATAGCCCCCGTTCAGCTAAACACACACACCTGAGCAGAACACTGTGTGCACCTAAACCCATCCCAGCTCAGCAAAGCACTGTCAGCATGGACTTCAGGGCCAGGGAAAGAAGGGAAGTGAATCCTTAA
Organism: Corvus brachyrhynchos; assembly: GCF_000691975.1. Classification (NCBI taxonomy): domain Eukaryota; kingdom Metazoa; phylum Chordata; class Aves; order Passeriformes; family Corvidae; genus Corvus; species Corvus brachyrhynchos. The sequence goes on along the minus strand of NW_008239056.1, from coordinate 337,962 downwards.
AGTTATTTGTGCAGCACCAAGTCAGAGCAATAGAAAGGATAGGTTAGTTTATATGGAGCAATTTTGAATTTGATAGAAAACTCAGATGGGGTAAGCAAAAGGAGTTTAACTGAATTTGGTGCAAGTATAGCTATATCACTAATTTTATATCTGCATCATCTTGATTAACTCTTGAGTTATGGGACAGAAGACAAATCAGGTAAGCAGCCCAGCTACAGCATAACTGAAACCCATTTGAGTCAGCTTTACCCATTCCAGGACACCTGCATTCAATATCAAGAATGTAATGTTTTTTCCTCCTGTTTTTAAGTTATTTCACCATTAATAATGAGAAGGAATCCACAATTTCATGGATAAGGACAAGCAGACTGACTAAATATCTCACAGCGCATCAAAATAGATTTGCCACAGTTTGGGGTAACTGAGCTTTCCTTGGAAAGTTACTTAGAGATGAAAAATAAGGATATTTCCTTCTTCCAGGTATTAATCTTCTATTGCTTTTCACCCTGCAGAGTAGCACTGACTGAAGTTCACCCATGATCTGTTGATATCAGCCCCGTACTGTTGATAAAGTTATAAGGATTTATCTGACATGAAGATTCAGATCACTGTTCTGAATCAAGTAATGAGTTTTATCTTTCACATCAAATTTGTCTTTCTGGTTAACAAAAAAAAAGTCAGTTAAATGTTAAGCTATTTTATATGAGCATTCAACATCATTTCAGTTACATCCTACTGGAGATCATGGAGAGGATTCCTGCCTGACTGTCACACCTTGTGACCCTACTGGTGTGGGTCAAACCTCTAATCCATCCTCTGTCATGCAGCATCCTGAACTCATGCACACACTCCAAATTAAAATTGAGGGGTTTTTTGCCTGTAAAGTCCTTATCCAAAGCAAAAATATCATGGGCCAAAATCAGCTCCTTTAGGGGTTTGCTCCTTGTAGTATTGAACAGAGCCAGTTCTGGTGGCAGCAGAGCCCTCCAGAAGGGAGCTGGGATAGAAGCAAACACCAGCACCCCATTCTGCTTGATACATCTCAGCTGGGCAGGGGTTTGAGGGACACATCTCACCTGGAGCCTGAGACAAAGAAAAAGCAATCAGGGAAATAGCTGATCAGTGTCTGCCACCTCATGGCAACTGCTTTAATTTTCTTGAGGATCAGATCCTCTCCAGCTGAGACTTTTCTAGTAAGTTAATGTGTGATAAAGGAAATTGGATATAAGTTCATATGTTTCCCTGCTGGGTATCAGGGGTTGTAAGTGGGAAGTGTTTTCATGGATGTGATAGCAATGGTGTCTGAGCTTCTGGGGAGAGGAGTAGAGATCTGCAGGCAAGGTTTGTGAGCTTAATCTGATAAGACCTAGTCTTTGTTTTGAGCTTCTTTTATTCGGGATACGCTTAACCTCGAGTGCCAGCTGTCTCGCTCACCTCTGTAGGACTATTCATAGTCTCAGACACTTCCCTGACTGATGTGTGTGGGGGGTTGGGGTTCCAGGAGGGCACTGAGTACAAATAACTAATCAAACCCATTCTGTATCCTAAGAGCTGTTTTCTAGTTTACCTTTTAATTTTCGTTCTTGAATTTCTATTCCTTTCTCAAAAGCAGCATTTTCACAGCTGTTTTCTGCTGCTGTAGAGACGAAACTCAGAACAAATGCACCTGTAAAGCAGGAAAGAGTTTAACCGCTGTGGTAACACTTTCCGAGGGCGAGCATCGTGTGAGCTATGAGCAGCGACCGCGGGAACTCCTGCCACTCTCTCTGGGTGCTGGCAAAGGCTTGACACCCTTGACCAGAAGAGGTTAAAAAGCAGAGGTTTCCTTTTTGACAGGCGCTGCTGGATCTCGCAGCGGGGTCAGCCCGCGGCTCCCCGGGGCC
>NW_008239056.1:307046-335778 GCF_000691975.1 Corvus brachyrhynchos | reverse complement strand
CCCCGGAGCCGCCTGCCGGGCCCGGCTCCCTCCGGGATGCTCCATAAGGAAAGCAACAGCTCCTACGTGTGGCCGGCCGGGATCAGACCTGGGAAACGCTGTGGTAGCTTAAAAAACCCGAGCTGGAAGAGGCCTGCACGGAAAAACACCAAACCCAGATGTAAGTCGCGCTGTCACCTTGTACATTTTGGGTTCTGTGAGTTCAGGTCTCTGGTGCTGCCGGCTTCTGTCTGTGCCTCACCTCCCGTTATTTTTTGTGGTGCTGGTGAATTCCAGCTCCAGCTCACCAAAGTTCTCAGATCTATTGCATTATTCTTGCACTTGGGAAATACATAGGCAATAGGAGACCAGGAGGAGTAGGGGAAGGGGTCAGGCCCTTCCATACCCTGGCAGAGCTTGTGCTAAGGGAAGGCACGACCTCAAAAGCCATAAGCTACATACACACTCGTGTATGGCCCCTCTCAAACACCATGCACTGTTCAAACAGGCATTTGGGCACCCCAGAGGGGCTCAGTGGCTGTGGTTCTGCCCTTGGTGTCCGCACATGAGCGTGTAACACATCTGCTTTCCCTGGATTTGCTCTGGGCACTCGGTTTGGACTGTAGGTACTGGAGTAACTATGGCTCCTGATCATACCAGGTTTTTCCCTGTGGTCCCGAAATATCTGCAATTTCCTTCTTAAATTGACTTGTATGAGGAAGGCAATGGGCTGAGGTAGCTGCCTGCAACCTCTAAGTGTTCGCCTTCCCTGTCCTGGGCAGCAGGGACATGGCAGGATAAGGTGTTATGCTGCTGTTGTCCTTGCTGACACTCCGTCTCAGCCTGTTCCCTCTTCTGTTGGAATATGCTGGTATTGCTGTGGTCCCTATTCCTCTCTCACTGCAGCTGCATTGAAATGATTTCTTTCTGTGGAGTTGTTTTTAGAGATGACACCATGGTTAAGCCAATCAGGCCTGGCAGCGATGGCTGTCCCTCGGTTCAGCTCCAAGGTACAGCCAGCTGGAATGGGGTCAACCATGCCAGTGCTTCCCACAGCACACGAGGCTCTGCTGACACCTCAGGCTTCAGCTGGGGAGCACCAGGAAGGGAAATGATCTTGGCTTCCATGTGTCTGAGTCCTGTAGAGCCTGAATATTTTGCTCTGTGCATCTGTCTGATGCCTCATTTGCTGGGTCACCCTTCTGAGCTGCTGCCTTGGGTCTGCCAGACAATAATGTCCTGTGAGCAGCCCTAACCTGCTCTGAAGGAGGTGGCGCAGCAGGGACTTCGTGTGAACTCCTGTATGGGGTGAGACAATGTAGTTTCTTGCAGACTGATTTCTCTTCTTTGGCAGCTGCCTTCAGTTCCTTTGCAACTTCTGCTGTTGCTGCTCTCAGAACAGAGCTTTTATAGCTCCCTCCTACCAGAACCCTTTTTTTAAAATCTTTTTTTCTTTCTGATTGTAGGGAGGTTCTTTGCTGTTTCACTAACATCTGAACTTTTATACTGAGAAATTCACTGTGCAATGTCTTCAAGCAAAAATACAGAAAATACCTAGTTCTCTCTTGCATGCATCTTTTTCCCTTGTCTCTCATCCCAGCTGAGCTGGGTGTTTGCAGAAGAAAAGGTGCATTCTGTCCAGAAGTGTCTATAAACTGAGGTGGACAAAATAAGAGGAAAAAAACTGAAGGAAGGACTGACTGCACCAATGGTAGCTGCTTGCCTTGGATCTCCAACCCGGGGCTTTTGCCCTTGGAAGGCTTTTTGTCAAACATTAAACAATGTTTTACAAACATTACTTTTGTATGCTGGAAAAAATAAATAAATAACGTGGTCCGGCTAATCCCCTTTGAGATGTTAGAGGGAGGTTTTGTGCAACCCACCATCCCTGCACCCTGGCACAGCTGGTGACAGAGCTGGTCTGGCCTTTGAAGCAACTGTAGCACAGATGATTTTTGGAGATCCAAGGAAAATGTGTCTTCCAGGTGCTGTCTCACCTGTCACTGCAGAGCCTGCTTGAGGCAGCGCTTTGCCCTGACAACCTCCTGCCTCTGGTTGCCTGGGGAAGCACACACACAATATTCTGAGCTTTTTCCCAATCCTACAAAGCTCCGAACACTCTGTGTCTTGGGAAATGTGTTCCTGCTCCCTGCAGAGCCAGGGCAGCTCTCAGTACTCCATCAGGGCACGTGCAAACAGGAATTTGAGCAACTTTTCTATAGAAAAGGGGTGCAGGCACGAACAGCCTGAGGAGGGTGAGATGCCAAAGGCTGGTGAGGGATGGTCAGTGATGGAGTTGAGGTTGCCGGATGGGTAGGAGGGAGCAGTGCTGGGCAGGGGAGGACTCCAGGACACTGATCCTGGGAGCAGGGCCAGCCTGTTGGTGTGAGGCTCCTCTATAAAAAGCTCCAGTCTGTGTGCAGATGAGGTTCCTGTAGTGCTTCTTCTCCTGCAACAGGGCTTCTGGCAGATGGGATTAGACCCTGGCAATCCTTGGGCACAGGAATATCAAATGGTGAACATCTGTGATTTGCCCTGGACATGGGCTGAGAGGAGGAAATAAATGGTATTGCAGCAAAATCCCTTCCAGGACTTCAGTTTTCAGCACACTGACTTGGACTAAGGCTGCTGGGAGCTGCTCAGGCTGAAGGACAGGAATCCTGGTAATACAAGCGTAAGTATGAGATTTTGCTGCAAACTAGGCCCTGGGAGGAGGGTTCTTGAAAGTATAATCTATTTTCTCCCTTAAGAGCATGTTTTGAGATGCTGTGAAGATGTAGAAACAAGGAGTCTTTTTTCTCTCCAGGAGAGCACGTCTGAAGCAACACAGGAGGTGCTGTGGCAACGTAGTACCAGATTTTACATTTTGAAAAGTCCCTCTAAAAGCTGGCATGATGCCTATCTAAATTAAACACTTTATGGCATGTATCTCCCTGCTGCAATGTTAGACTAATCTGAAACAAAGCTATTCATGTGGAGGACCTTGGAGGAGACAATTCAGGTTTGGAAATCCCATAAACTTTTTTTTTTTCTTAGCACAGTGCTAAGTTCAGAACCCAGTCTGCCATTTGAGGACCAGTTTAAAAGACTTAATGTAAAATCCCATCTCTGTCTCAGCATGGAAACTATATAATATTTATTACTCTGATATTGATCTTTTGTAGCACAACATGATTGAAATTTAAGGCCATGAACCCTATTGCCCTTCAAATGTGCTGGTGCTTCTGAGAATTTTGGAGGGATTTCCAGAAGACTTTCAGTTTCCCAACAAGCACTGAAACTAAATCCCAGCTCCCATCACCCCATTGCTTTGGAAGGGAAGTGCGTAATTAAGGGCTTGTCTTGAAAAAAGAATCTCAGCCTCATCTAAACCCCATTTGACAGCCAAATGCTGTGCTTCAGACAGAGCATGTGGTGTGTGACAGGCACAGAAGAGCAGGGACACACAAATGTGCATTCCAGGTGCCGTGGGGTTCCCTCCTGCTGCCAAACGTGCCACTGGCAGTGCCAGCCTTAGGATTACTCCTGACACAAACTTCTCCTCAGCTAAAGAGCTGTGAGGGCAGCTGGTGGGTGGGGGACGCAGCTGATGTTGACCTTAAAACGAGTGGCATGTGTTGTGTTGAGGTCGAGGTGGCAGGATGCCCCCATGACATATTTCTTACAGCTTAGACGCGCCAGATCGGATTCCTGTTGACACGTAAAGCCCTTTTCCGCAGCTCTGGCAGTGCTAAGAGCTGGGACAGCCTAATCTCTTCCTAAGAGCCTCCTGTGCAGTAACCAAAACCCTGGGGTTTTGCATGGAGAGGTGAGTGTGCTGATGTAGGGTCTGTGGTGCTCCTTGGCACCGTCCCCTGTGCTTTGTGTCTGCCTCCCTGGTGTCCTGGACACATCTGTCTTCAAGCAACCAGGGTGGTCTCTCTCCAAGCACTGTGTGGGTGACACGTGGCAGCTCTGTGTGTCCCTACTCCCTCATCAGCTTCAGAGACGTAGGTCTGGAAGGTGCAAAAGGCACTTGAAGAGTGTGTGCTCAGGAGCCTGGCCCTGCTGCCAGGCAGGGCACAGCAAATGTCACCCTCTTTTCAGCAAACAGAGGCTCCACTCAGGAAAAAGAAATTAGCAGTGCCCAGGCTACAGAAGCGCTGCAGTTTTATTGTACCTTCTCACACATGGGAGATTCAAATAAGACAGAGCAGCCTGTGGGAAGCAGGATCCTACAGAGGAATTTGTGCAAGGACTCGCTGGGCAATGTGTGACAGCAGTGTGATGTGTCCTTGTAATCCTGATAGGGACCTGGGCAATAAACATCTTTAATTCACTTTAAAACACTTCTGTAGCACTAGCCCAGGGCAGAAAGGTCTTAATCAAAATCAGGATCAGGCTTGTGAGATTTTGAGAAAAGTTACCTTGCGAATGACTTTCTAATTATTTCTGTATTCATTTACTAATTGCACAGCTCAGTTTTTTTCAGCCCACGAGTCCAAATCCACCTGAGGAAGGGAGGCTCTGCAAAATGCCTTTAGAGAAAACCCAGTTTGCTACCTGCCCACCAAGGAAAGAGATGGTCCCTGGGCAAGGGGGATGTTTTCCTGTCAATATAGCAATCAAATTTAGCTTCTGCCACTGTAGGCAATGCGGCATTAAAAGAAAGAGCTTAAGTTATTAAACTGAGCTGCTTTAATCGTCCCGTTCGGGGAAATCCATTGCTACAGGAGACCTGGGGATTAGTGTATTTTTACCGCAAAGCCAATACATCTATTCTGATCAGTTAGCACTTGCTCATTCGTGCATATGAAACTTCATTCTCTGGGTTTGCACTCACTAGTATGGGACCAAATGGAGTTTTATTTGGAGATTGACCCTGTTACCTTGAATCTCATCATTCTGGTAGCTAGCTATGTTATTTTGCTTCTGGTTTTCCTGATCTCCTGCGTGCTCTATGACTGCAGAGGGAAGGATCCCAGCAAGGAATATGCTCCTGAGGTCCCTGCAGACACCCAGCCCCCGATCCGGCTGGTGGTGATGCAGCAGAGCGCTCCTGGTACTCGCTGGGCAAAGGGGCTCATCTCTGCCTATGAGAACCCTGCTGATCTGCCTGGGAAAAGGACTACAGTTGTGTGAGGGACCCTGTCTGGAGCTCCAGTTCCTGCCTCTCTGCTATGTTTACTCCCCGTTTGCAGAAGGATGATGTGATCCCCAGGTAAGTTTAGACGCTGATTTATTTGATGTGGTGCCATCATTCTGGGGGTCATTTGATGTTGAGCTGTGCTCTGCATTGATATGAGCTCGCAGTTCTGTCTGAAAAAAGAGACTATTTCCCATCCCTGCTGCTGCCTCGCAGGCCACTGGCAGCCGGCAGCAGTGACGCTGTTATCCACTCAGGCACTGATGAGGGGCCTTGGTTTAATCTCGAGTTGTGCCTGGTGCAGTTATTTTGTCAGGGACACAGTGTTGTCCAGGGCATCCTACCCCAGTGGGCTGAGCTATGCTGCCCCACAGCCTTGGCACATCTTCCTCAGTCATGCAAATGACCTTGGGAGGCTGTTCCCACCTCCCTAGGGAGAAAAGAAACACTAAAGATTTTCAAAGGATAGATAATGCATTTCAGATAGAAGCCAGCTGCTGCTCCCATCAGAATTTAATACTTTCCATGTTGTCTGCGAGCTCCCCTGAGGGCAGTGCCAAGCCTGTCTTGGCACTTATTTTCTGTAGGTAGAACGCAAGCTCTGCTCTTATGGGGCAGAGCACCCCTTTCCCTGCACAGATCCCCTGACAGGATACAATATGCTTCCTGGGAAAGCTGGGTACAATGCCTCCTGCCCAAAGGAAAGCAGGAACTGAGGTGAATTTGCCAGTAACGTGAAACATGTGAGTCACCACAATCCACTAGAACAGGAATTTCTGACCCCACGTCCTGGATTTCAGCGTCCATCTCCACGTGTCTGACCCTGCCTCTCACCCTGAGCCTTCCTTCAGCTGTATCATGTTCCTGCTGGGCCACAGGAAGGCTGTTATTGTATCTCCAGTAAATTTAATGCTATCTGCATCAGGTTCTGCTGGTCCCATAATTTCAGAGCTATAAACCTATAGGCCTTTTTGGTTAACAAGTTTCTTCTGCATCTTGCTGGTTTTCTTCCTCCGAGTGCTCAATGGGATGTTTAACACCAGGTTATTTTGTCCCTCTAAATAGTGCTCAAGTTCCTATATGTGATATTATTTAAGTTGGACTTTAGCTGGTTATTAAGGGAAAATTAGCACTGGACCCAGACTGTTGCAGGTGCCTGTCCCATAGGCTATTTTACATCATGGTCATGTGAAGTTCCACAGAGTCCTACAGAAAGCTTTAGTAAATACTGTGAGATTTATTACCTGTGTCAGGATGACTCACTGGATGCAGTGGTCCTAATGCCTTCAGGACGGGTATTTTAAATACTTCTAGAAATAAACTGCAGTGAATTCAAAGCACAGTTGAACAAAGCTGTTGGCTGGATTGCGTGGTTTGTACTCCAGCTGGGTAGGAACAGTCTGCCTGTGCTACAGCCCCAGATGTGCTAGTTTATGAATCAGCCACAGAGCATCCTGGCACTGGCAAAGAAATCTTGAGAGTAACTTTTTATTTAACTGTACTTTAAGAAAAGGAGCCAAAATGGTTAGTGGTTTTTCTTTTGGTTTCTAAACTCTTGTGAGTGAACTCAGGGTTTTTTTCCGAGCTATCCTTTGCACCCTGGGAGTTATGAATATGCCTGGTTTGGGAAGGAAGCCTGAATTGGAAGGAAGGTTCCTGATGGGTGGGTGCTGGAGTAAAACCCTTGATGTGATGAAACTGGTAAATCAGAAGTTGGCACCATGATCCTCTTCCATGTATCATGCTGAAATAACTATGTTTAATGTCTTCTTTTGGTTATTTAGCACTGAAAAAGTGCAGTTAGTTGTAGCTGCTCTGGCAAGATGTAGCAGTGACTGAGCTGCTCATATGTTATGGCTGCTGTCACCCACTCAGGCTGGGTTATCTCTCCTTGGGCTCTCCCATCTGCATTCCCTTCAGCCTGTAAGGTCTTTAAAGTTTTTTGTGTGTTCATGTATCGTTTAACATCCTAGGAGCCTTCTTGGTGGTACGGGATCCCTGGCATTAAAGAACAGGAATAATAACCTTTGTTAATAAGACCTTGGGGGGGGGACTAAAAAGAGCTCAAAAATATCACAAAGAGCATGTCACAGCTCGTGTCACACCAAATGCCACAGTGCCAGCAGAGAAGCTGTGGTTCTTTGCTGAAGGTCATGCAAATAATGTAACGACACCGTGTCACGTCACCATATCGTTGCCACTGTGTTTGTTTCTGTATGTAAAACAGACTTGCAAGGCTGTGTTAATAAATACTTTTAGATAGCTGAAATTCTCCAGATACGTAGTTTTGTGTGCATGAACCACAGATCCCTGGCTCCTTGAAGGTCAATGGCAAAGCTGCTGATTTTGGCAGGGTAAGTTTTCTTGCTTAAGCTTTAGAAGTTGTGCCAGGGGAGGCTGCAGGCACAGGAGCAGTTTCCCTTGTTCACTCATGAAGAAGTTTATCAGTTGTGATAGTTGGTGGACTCTGCTCCAAAATGTGGAGGTAAAAGCAGCAAACGATACTTTCCTTCTGATAGCAGGAAGGTAAATGGAGGTTAAATCCTTTCTGGAAAATGAGAAACTAAAGTGCAGGGGGACTTTTCCTTCCCAAGAGGAATAAAATGGCTTTCTCAGCTTTGTCTATACTAAACCAATATTGGAATATTGTTTATACTAGACCAGGATTGGAGTATTATTATTGGAGAGAGCCCTTGAGTATGCACTGAGAATTCCAAGTAATCAAGTACTTGTGAGTGAAATTACTGCTTTGGGGAGGTCTATGCTGCCACAATTTACCTAATGGCTGTGTCAAGATTAATGCATGCAAATGGGCTTTTATCAGGCCAAGCTTGCCAGAAATCAGCCTTGAAGCTGTGTTCCTTTGAGTGCTTGCAGTCCTCTGCCACGCCATTTGCATCGTTGTGAAAAAACAGGGAGGAATACTCCCACAGCAGCTTTGTTGTTTCCCTAAGCTGTGTGTAAGATGTGAATCCCTTGCTGGAACTCATACGGTACAAAACATCCTGAACCAGGCTTTGCTGCTATCTATCCCAAACTGAGCCATGCAGAGGAGCCCCACAGAGACTGAGCTATCCCTTTGGGACACCTGCAGCATCTCCCAAGCTCCATCCCACATGGGGAATCACCAGGATGTGGGAAAGAGCTGTCCTTCAGCTCTTTGCACATCCTCTGAATGTGACTCTTCCATCCCTGTTCAGTCGAGGATGGGTTTGTGTAATCCTACCCGTGCCCATGGAGACATGTGCTTTGCCCAGAGGATTAGGCAGGATTTTCAGGCCAGGATATCCAGCACAGAAATACTGTCCTGCAGCAGGTGCCCTTTGCAAATGAGTGAGATGTGGGTAAAATTGTATTAACATTTATCCAGAAACAATATGAGTTAAAGGACGTTGGATGGACTGACAGAGATTTAGGAAATATGCTCTGTTCCCAGTTCTGCCCTTGGCTTATGGGGCATCCTTGGACAGCTCCTGTCCCCTCTGTGCTTTGCTCCACGTGTCTCTGGTTAATTTTCTCTGCTCTTCTGCCCCCTGCACTGAGATTTCTCTCTTAGTCATTTATGCCATTCATAAGGGGGTTATTATTACAAAACTGGCACACAGGGGCTGCACTTGAATTTCAGTCCATGGACTAACCCCAGTAGGATCAAAGAGAACAAAATAAAATATTCTCCCGCAAACAACGCCTGGAGCAGGTGGATCAGAGAAGTCGATGAACAAGCCACAATAAATCTGGGCAAACCCTGGGCACAGCCTTGCAACACCTGCTTTGGGTGAGCTGTGCTCACCATGGAACTCAGGGGTGCTGGGAGGATTTATTGCTGTTCTGCAGGAAGCAGGAATTCAGTCTGCACTGGCTCACTTACAGTTGGCTTAGTGCCCTTTTAAAGTCACAAATTACTGCTTCTGTAAAGGCTTTATTAAAGAGTTTTACAGAAACAACAGGAAAAAAGATTTCTAGATTTCTCCAATATTAATTCAAGTCAAGCATGTCATTAAATTCACTGAAAATCCATCTTTCTTGTGAGGCTATTCCACTGTAAACATACTGTCTAAGCCTTCAGATTTCTTTTTCAAATCCCTAATAAGCCACTACATATGAGTAGAGGATTAGTCCAGACAGACTAACCAATATTTGCCAGGGAGAATTCCTTCCCCATGCAGTGATTGTTTTGAATTTGAAAAGGGGTTAATCTTGTCTCATTTTTTTTATCAGCACATTATTTCATCCTCTGATGAGGATGTACTGAGTATAGAAGCACAGTGACATGTCCAAGTCAAAACCCTTGGCTGTAAGAAGAACTTAAGAATGATTTTTGCTGCCTAGAACTGTATCACCTTGAGTTATCAGTCATTCAGCTTGTGTGATGTTGGTGCTTTGGCAGGGATGCCAAGAAGTAAGAATTGGTATTGGGAGTTTAATTGGAAATACTGTTCTTCCAGCCATGAGCCAATGCTGCTTTGGGGAGCCCTACAGCCCAGTTGTTGTCTTTTAGACAGATCAAACCCCACAAGCCCAAGTCTCTTGAGCTACCTGTGTACCTTTTATATGGCAAAGCACTGACCTGGGTCTCCTGGCCCTGCTCCAGCCCAAATGACTTTGTGGCTCTCCCAAGTGCTTGACTCCCTGTGTGGGATCTGTTCTGTCAGGTGGGCTCCAGGGGTTGAAACTGAATCCATGTGTCCTGCTGGGGTCTCTGAGTGGCTCCTGGATGAAATGACAGCTGGAGCCTCAGCAAGGATATGCATGTGGGGAGGATGGGGGGCATAGGGGTACGTGTGCTGGCGTCTCCTGGTGACTGCTGCCCAGGAGGAAAGCAGGTGGACTCGTGGGGCAGCTGTCAGAGCTCTGAGGTGAAGGTCTGGCTCTTCATGCTTGAGTGATGGAAAGCTAAATTAATTGTTTATAAATAAATTGCTCTGACATCCACAGCAGAAAGCTATCTGACTTAACAAGAGAAAATCATAGCAGAATGATAAAAAACAGGAAATTGGAACAGCTGCCTGCTCAAGCTTCTGTTCTGCTCCTGCTTTAGTTTCCTTACTTCCTCCTCCTCACGTATGCTGGTTTCCTTGGAGACACAGCTCCTTGGTTTTCCTGTCTAACACCGACAGTGTTTGACAATAATGTTTCAAAGAGGCATTTCCACCCTAATGTGACAAATCAGGAGCAGTTTTTGGAGGCAGATCCTTGTCACAAGGCATCCAAATCCAGCATCTGATGGCTCAGCCCCGGCTGCGGATGGGTCAGTCTCATCCCAGATCTGCAGCAGATGCTCTGTGTGGGCAATGAAGTTGTGCCCTAGTTTCTCCATCTGTTAATGTCAGTAATAATTGTTACACAAGTGGGGTGTAGGGTTGATTTAATTAGTATTTATGAAGGAACATGAGATCCTTTCACGGGTGGTGCTGTGGAGAAATTGTTAATTATGAATGATTATATATTTGTGTCTCTTCCTGAATGCCTAGAAGACTTGGACATATTGTTTAAGCACTCTCATTTTGCACTCCTTCAGTATTGAAGCTGATTGCACCCATGGTATAGCTCTTTATTACTCTAAAAATACCCTGAATTTAACTGCTATTGACTTCTGCATGAGCAAGGAATATAGGCTTAGCATCCAGCTTTATTTGTAAAAATTATATTGCCTAAATAATCAATATGTTATCACTTCATTAGGTAATATTTTTCATGTTCTATTTTTATCTCAGCCACTTCTTTCATGTAAAATAAACGTACAAATTCAGGCCAATTCTAGGGCTAAACCTTTCAAGAAAGAGGAGGGGAGGCAGGGATTGGGAATATCCACCTTTACCTTTTTCAAATGATAAACCCTCTGAAATTCTGAGGGATTAATGGGAGTTGCCTTAAGTTTATTGCTGGAAACTGGACACACATAAAAGGAACACAGTGAGCATAAAAGGTGTATTGAAAAAATCCATGAGTAGCAGCAGATGATTAAATGTCTGCAGGTGCCCTGTCCATTTGGTACAGCCACTGCACCTCATACCCTTCCCAACAACAACCAAAAAAAGACAATACTTGATGGAGGCATATTAGTAGTGCTTATTACAGGTGATTTCTTTCCCATTCTCTGCATTTCTCCTCTCTCAGGAGCATCTTAATCACAGATTTGACATAAGTCACGCACTTGTTTCCTCAAAAAGAGGAAACCTACTTGTTTTCCTTCCAAAAGAAGAGCAGACAGCAGCAGCCTGGGCTTGCTGGAGGACAAACACTCCACCTGTCCTGAGCTTGAAGGACATGTCCCTTAGTGAGACAGAATCTACCCAGATTTCAGCTGTCCCCTGCGGGGAGCAGTGCAGGGCTGTGGTTTGCTCTCTGCAGGGCTCACTGCAACGCTTCCTTTAAATCATTTCTCATCAGCCACCAGCAGCTCTGCAATTTCCAGCCCTCTAGGCAAAGCCGGCAGGTCACCAGGGCAGGGGAGGTGTTATGAGCCCAGGGACACTGGAGGGAAAGAAAAGCTTTTTACTGAGATGGGAATGGTATTTTATCACTTTTCAGGGTGTTTTAGACCAGGTTTACACTGGAACCAGAGGGGTTTGATAATGGGTGGGTGTTTTTATTTCTAGCAAAAATTCTGATGCTGACATGATTACACCAGCAAAAATTAATTTGACAATAAGCCTTATTTTCCTTGCTGAAGTGATGTGTACTAACTTGGCAGATAATCTCATTAATTAATTGAAGCATTATTTACAGTTAATGGAGAGAGACAGCTTGTTAGGGACACGCCATCCAGTCTTTTCTAGTGCAGACAAGGCTCTGTAAAGCTGCATTTTTATTTATATACATATGCTGGATTGAAAATTGGAGCATTGCTTGTAAAGCCAAGTGTTCTATCCCTGGAGAAATGAATAGAAGGCAAATCTTTGGCATCAGGAGGCTCCGTGTTTGTTTTGGGAAGGAGAGCTGGCAGGGATCCCGATGCTAACTCTGAACATCTGAGGAAAAGGCTGCTGGAAAGAATTATGTTGTGACGCAGACAGAGGAAAGCCAGGAAATTTGAAGCCAGGACAGAGACTCCTACCTTAACTCGTTCTGGCATGGAAAGAATCATTGTGAAGTATTAACACCACATCCTTGGGATGCATATTTACAAAACATGCTGGTGTTTTGAGTTCCCTGGCAGGAGGGAGGTTTTCACCAATTCTTGGTGGTAGAGAGTAGAGAACTGCTGGGACAGGTGGGAGTGCTAAGCCATGGCTGGAGGAGAAGATAGGGCTCATCATTGCCACATCGTGTGTTTTTGTAACTGCCTTGGCAGGGTTATTGGGCCTGGGAGGGGACATGCTGCTCCCCATTATTGCCTCTGGAGACCTGAAGGGACAAAGGGCCCTTTTCTTTTTCCCCTCCAACCAACTCTGTATGCCATCAGATCCCGAGGCTCCCCTCCTCTTGGGAATTTGTGTTCTCGGTATTACAAAAGTCCATCTGTTTGTTGGGGTGACAGTTAAACTGCCATTGGGAGAGTGTAAGATATTATCATGGGCTGGTAATGGGAAACTGGTTTGCAGATGGACTTGCTGCTCTTCCCCTTTTGCAAACAGAAAATGCTTTGCCTTCTTCAGTTGCTGAAGGTGAATGTGTGGTTTTATTTTGTTGCCTGTTTGCTCTTCATGTGCAGTGAAAGAGAGGATGCCCCAACCTGGGGTAGAGCTCCCAGGGGAGAGGGCAGTCATGTTTGAGGCAAGAAGGCAAAGAAAAGTCCCCTCACCAGTAGGGAGGTGGGTGAACTGTGCTGTTAAAACTTCCCCAAGGGTGGCCAAAGCCTGGCCCACAGGGCAGAACTTCAAAGCACGGTCATACTGTAGGGCCGCCTTTTCCTATTTCATTTAACAGCTGCTAGGGAGGAGATGACCATGTTTTCTCTGTGCCCTCTCTGCTGGGAAGCATTCAGGGTGATCTGGAGTCACAGATGTTACAGAAGCTGGATCATTTCCTTTTTTGTTATTTCAGCAGAAGAAGCCAAGGCATACTTACTGGATGAAATGGATGAAGGCAAAAGGCTTAAGCCCAGGCTGTGCTCTCATCACACGAGGGTGAAGCACCTCTCTTTGTTTCTACACATAGCAAAATCTTGCCCTCACCTGGACTGGAGCAGGTCCAGCCTTTTGCTATGAGTTCTTTCCAGGCAGGTGTGCAGCAGCACTCACCTGCCTGCAGTGCGCAGGGCACCCTTAGATGTCCAGGTACTTCCTATCCTGTGCAGACAGCTGGAAGTGAAGGCTAGGTCTCAGCAGCCCCCTGCCCATCCTCAGAGGCCAGTTCCCCCAGAATGAGCACCAGGACCTGGCTGGATGGCAGGAATGGACATCCCTGAGCAGGACCAGGCGAGATGTGTGTTACCAGTGTGTAATAGTGCTGTGAGTGTGGGCAGCTCCTGTCACTGCATCTTGTCAGTGCAGAGCTTGAGAGCATCCTCTTGGGACAGAAGCATCTTGCCACTCTCGTTGGATTGAAGTACCACCCTGCCAGATTAGCTCTACTCCTGCAAGGTACCAACTTTTCTGTCCTAGCAGATAAACCTCTGCTGGCCAGATCACGGCATCGCACACTCCCAGTATAACCTGCCAGCAGGCACCAAGGGCTCAGATCAGCTCTGAGTTCAAAGGGGCACTTTGGGCTTAGCACTCACAGTGAGCCTGATCATGACTTCATCCTGGGAGTGCAAGTGCCCCAGATGACCAGAGCAGGGCAAGTCTGCAGAGAGAGAACTGGGTTTGTAGGTGCAGCCCTGGCTGCTGGCACAGCGCAGGCTCCTCTTGCATGTGGTGCAGTCAGAAAATGCTTTAATGTTTGGATTTTAAAAAATGAAACCATCATAATGCATGTCTCCTAATAAAAGATAATACAGAATGCAATAATTAACCAACCCTATCAGCTTCCCTGGTTGTTAGCCCCATATTAATGTATAATGCATGCATACAGCTCCACACGCTGAGACCTGTCTTTGTGCACATAATTACAGGTTCTTGCATAAAGGCTGCAGGTGCTTCTATTTTAACCCTGTATTACAGTGCCTTAAATTCAATACAGAAGTCACCCCAGCTTCATTCTCATTCTTCACCTCATCTTGGGTCACCCCTTTTCTCCAGAAGCTCAAGGGACAGGGCAGATAATTTGACATTGACAAGCAACTGCTGCCCTAAGCATCAACTTTCCAAAAAGCACATTCTGGGATACAGGTACAGCACATGACATGCACTTGCTGTCTGCCCACAAACCATTGGTCTTTCCGTGCTCCAGTTTTTGGATTTGCAGGGCCCAGATTCTGTTGCTCAGGAGTGGGGTGTGACCCTGGACCAGGTCTGAAGCCCATGTGCTGTGCTCTGTTCTCCCTGTCCCTGCTGCAGGCAGGAGGTTACTCAAGGTAATTGAACAGGATTTCAGTGGAAATACCCAGAGGTGACACGAGTGCAACTGCAGTGCAGGAGAGGGGCCCAAATTTGCATGGGTACAACCACGATTTCCATTTGGCTGCCACACTTCAGAGCCTCTGTCAAGCCACAGTTTGGCTGCTGGATGTGCTGCCCCAGCTTTCTGCTATCCCTCCCTGCTTTCAGATCCAGCTGCTCTCTTACTGTTGGTTTTCATACTCATTTTGTCACTCTTTGTACAACATGACCACTAATTGGTGCAGCTAATTAACTGTTAAAAGACAGTGTCTTGGTCTTCAGATCCAACCTATGGATCAGAAAGGCTTTCCTGAGAGACAAAGGCAGCTACAGCTCTGAACACCCTAAACCCATGTCATTAGAGCTGCACCTGGGAGACTCAGCTCCTCACTTTGTTTTCCCTTTGAGGGCCTCGAGCAATGTTTTTTTCTTAGTCAGAAGTTGGATGCCTTGTAGTGGACAGATGGCATTTTTCAAGTGAAGGTGGGATGAATAAAATCAAATATTTGTTTCCATTTGAACAAAAGTAATTTGTCTAATCAGACTGTCTTCCTCTGGCGTCTATCCATGGAAATACAAACCACAAAGTAGCAAGCAACAGCTCTGGATTTGACACTGGAGTCCCTCCCTAAGAAACTGAGTGTCCTGTTCAGTACAGATCTCACTGGGTTCCCAGGGCTTCCTTTCTTTGAGGTTTGGTGCAACAGCAAAAACTGCTGCTTTGTTTCTTTTGAAGATGTTATGAACATTCTCTGAGTAACTCTGCATCTTCAGAACTGGGGTTCTATGAATGTACCCCCACAAAACCTCCTGTGCAGAGGGAATGTGTAACACCACTGATACAGCAGCTCTGGCTGCTGTGTGCCCAGCCAGGGCCAGCTGCTGGTAACCAGACCTTTGTTTTGTCAGCCCAGGATCCCATTTCAGGCAGACCTGTACACAAGCTATAAATCATCAGGTCTTTTCTTTCACTTCCTTTTGCATATAAGGTAATGGCAGTCCTACTTTCCTGTGACAGTGCAGTAATTTATAATTTGGCAGTGGTTTAATGAAAGTCCTGCTGATCTTCTCCCTGGAATTTGAAAATAGACATTACAAAGAAGTCCTTCCTTGACCTTTCCCTGATGGCCACTCCTGGAAATTAGAGTGTCTTCATTTTAATGAGCTCAGAGGATTGGGGAGTTGCAAGAAAAGAAAAATCGACTTCAAAAATACCTAACCTCCTCTTGTGAATATGTCAGGACATGTTTTTAGATGCAGAGCTCTTACCTGAACAGGCTTGTTCTCTCCTCATTCTGTGGCTTCTCCAGCTGAGCTCTTTCTTGGCTCCAGCCTGTGCTTTATGATGCAAGGCCATGTTGACTTTGCATGAGGTTTGTTGCGACATATGGGGAAGATTTGTGAATCAGCCTAGCCTTTGCTCCCCTCTCTGTCACTTCTGCAGTCCAGTCTAGGTGGCAAACCAAGTGTGACCTGCCTCTGTGTGTGTATATAAATACATACAAACACACACAGAGAATATAAGAACAATTCTATTCTTATAGAATATATAATGATATAAGATGCAATATAAAAACATCTCTGCAAGGCTTCCGGGAGCTGTGTCTAACCTGGCAGGGCCAGCCTAGAAATGAAGTGGAAGAAAATGAAGTAAATAGAAACGACTGAGAATGGAATGAGATCAGGAGATGCTGGGTTTGGGGCTCTCCTCTGCTGGATTCCCTCCCTGTGGGTCCCCTTCTTGGCCATATGGGTCTGAACTGTGCTCAGTGCAGGTTTGAAATTTGGGTGATGTG
Organism: Corvus brachyrhynchos; assembly: GCF_000691975.1. Classification (NCBI taxonomy): domain Eukaryota; kingdom Metazoa; phylum Chordata; class Aves; order Passeriformes; family Corvidae; genus Corvus; species Corvus brachyrhynchos. Next base: position 319,453 of record NW_008239056.1, on the reverse strand, counting down.
GAGACAGAGCCCAGCAGCTGCAGTGCTCACCCTGGATGGGACAGGACTTCTGCCTCAGAGCCAGAGTGATGCTGCTCTAGGAGTGATGGTACCCACAGTTGTAGGAGTTTGTAAATGAAAATAAAATATTTGTCAGAAGTTGATAAAACTCAGCTGGATTTTTTTGATTTTTACCAAAAAGCTTCAAAACTGGCCAGGCATCTTGTTATCTTTCAGGGTATTGAAAAATCTCCTTATTTTACCCTTTTTGTTGGGTGAGATGATTTCTTCAGGAACTAGTGTTACGGTGTCAAACAGACTTCAAGCCCAAGCTCATGGCTGTGGAATTGCTCCTCTTTTCCCAACCTGAGTGCCTCATTAGAAATTCAGTCTGCTTTCACAGCCAAAGGAGAGGGTTGGGTACCTCCAGAGGAAATTCAGATCTCAGGTGGATTTTGTTCCCTCTGAGGTGACAAGACACTTCATTTGGGTTCAGTGAGAAAAACACTGGTTTGGTCTCTGCTGTGCATTTTGGGTTTCTGGTCCTGGAGGTGGTGGAAGCACAGCTGTGGAAGATCCTCTGCAGCTCCATGCCTTAGAACAAGTTTTCTGTGTGAAAAATTAGAATTTGTCTAGGTTTGAAAGCTGTATAAATAATAGTGGTTTTTTAGTACTATACCAGTGCTATCTTGCATGCATATTTATTTAGTAGTAAGACTGAAAGCTTGGAAGAGAACTGTGTTTGCAAAGGGCAGTGATGGCAAAGGTTTCCTTCTCGTGTCCGTGTGCAGCACATAATGGAAGCAGATATATAATGGAAAATATGTAGGAAAGGTAATTTATTCTATCAATGTCAAATACCCACACAAACCAGTCTGGCTCTATATTTATATTTACAGAGTTCATTAGCACAAAATAAAAAATAAACCATAGTGAACATAAAATAAACCACGCTGGAATATGGGATGAGTGTCACCAAGGCTGTTCTTGCTGCTGCTTCAGTGCATTTATCCAACACTAGTGCTGAGCACTCCCAAACCAGCACTGAACAGTTTGGCTTCGAGGTGAGTCAAGGAGGAAAAGACAGGGGTTGTTGGTTGTGAAATCGGGGTAAAATCCGGAGCAGCAATACATAAACATGGCATGGTTACATGAAGGATGAATATGCAAATACAAAATACCCTCAGGCCTTAAATCACAAGAGTCTTGCAGTGATGCTGCCCCGGGCCAGGATTGCTCTGCAGGGCAGGGCCTGCCATCAGCCAAGGGCTTCTTTGATTAAGGATGCCTTTAGCCTACGCGGGTTTTAGCCCATTTTTAATAACAAAAAAGATGAGTTCCACTGCCTCACCTGCAGGACAACAGAAGACAGAAGCAGAAGACTTCTACAATGCTGCCTCAAGTCCCAGTGTAAGAAAAGCGTTTGCAATTTCCTTGATCCCATTAAAAAGTGTTTGCTATAGCTGATGGTTTCTCACTGTGGCCTCTCTAGGGAGCTGGGTGGTATTTTTCCAAGTGGAATGGTTAGTGGATACCAGCTTTGCCACTACAAAAATGAGGAAAATAGCTGTAGTTTTTGCAGTCAGGTAAATACTGAGCCTGAGCACAGTCATGCCCGAGTAGGGACCTGGTGCTGTGTTCACCTGGCTGTGGCACAGTACAGATTAGACATGCCTCATCTCCCCAGGGATTTTAGAGCTATGGAGCTGAGGCACATTACTTATTCTGCCATCAAAACAAACCTTTCTTCTGCGCTGAGGACAAAGCCGCTGCTCGGAGCTGGACTCAGAGCTGGAATAACAGGGGCTGTGTGAGGTCAGGGTGGAGGTGAGCTGGCAGAGCTCCCCAGGCAGGCATGCAGAGTGCCTGCCCACATTCCCATGGGCTTAGCTCAGGCTGTGGCCCCTGCTAGCATACCCATTTTTGACAACAAATACAAGCAGCTTTGCCACCTCCTCTGTATGGTTGTTGACAGAAGGATGGGCATTGTCCCATTCCCCTCCAAGCTGGGAACGGTGCAGAAATTTCCACCTGGAGTAGACACACCTTCATGATGCAGTTCTCCATCCCTCCTCCAGCAAACCCTTGCTGCAGTGGGTAAATTGAGACCAAAGCAGAGACTCTGAGCTGCTTGGCTTGGGTTTTCACATTTCAGGGTAAAAAGCAGGATTTGGAATGTAAAGCTGTGCAGCTAACCAGCTGAAATAAAGGGCCAGAGAGCAGTCCTGGCTGCACTGGAGTCACAGCTCCCAAGAGAGGCTGAGGATCTGCCCTCCAAGCCAGGCAGAATAGCTGGGTCATTCTTGCCAGGCCATGTTCAGTGTGGAGGGCAGGACTGCTTTTGGAGGCAGCCCCATTCATCACCCACAGCAAAATCTAATGAACAGCCAACCTTTTTTGGCAGCTTTTTATTGCAGGGAGGGCAGAGGGTTTATGTGAACTGGATTTGTGAAGGCAGTTGTACAAATATTTGTTCTCTGCTCCATAGCAGCAAAGGGATGAGTACAAACAACATCCCCATTTAAGGTCCCACTCACTTGTTACAAAAGATTGACCCAATTTTGGTTGTGTTATGGGCCTCCAGCTTGGTTTCCAGGTTGTGTAAGGTGTAGCTCAGCCCCTCTCCATAGCCTGGGACAGAGGCAAAGTCATGACAGAGCAATGCTGCAAGGATGGAAATCCTCCTGCACAGGGGATTTGGCCAGGAAAGTGGCTGTAAAAAGCACACCTTTGGGATCTCCAGTCACTGCTACAATTCCATCTATACCTCAAGTTATCTCAAGCGTCCATCTGCTCCCTGGGAAGGCGGGATCAAGCCACAAGCATCCAGGTGATTATTTACTCAGTGAGCCAGTTCCCTCCTGCAGGCACTGCATCAGGTGATTTGTTCTTACTGTAGGAAAGAAAATTCTAAAGACAAAAAAGTTCACAGGGAAGTTTTAGCATGTGGATTCAGTGCACAGGTTAGATTAGGGCTGCTCTGTAAATGACCCAGGATCAGATCAGATTATCAAGACTGCAGTGTGTAAGACCTCTCCCTCCCACCTTGGATTAAACCCTATGCCACATATCGAAAAATGAAATATTGAATAGCTGCTCCCAAAGTGAACATAGTCCATTCAGTTTTGTGATTTTTCCCACAGGAAAATATTGCTTGATTATGGCATTAAATAGTGTGCAATATTAGACAGATACAGACAGGCTAATACAGAATTGACTTGAATTTTGGTGCTCCTTAAGGTCTTTGATTTTGCAACTTCAGTACTACGCTTTTATAGGTGGAGAGATTTTGTGCTTTAAAGTGTTTATGTTTAAACCCCTCCTCATGCAGTGGAGAACAGGTCTCTGCTGTGACCATAGAAAAACTGTGAGAAAAAGAGCAGTTTGAGCAAACTACCTTGGATGATTCCAAAACCATTTAGCCTTGATTCCCTTTAGGGATCTCATACTGCACTTTTATCATCACTGTAATTTGATATTAATATTTTTTAAATGAAGTGCAAGAACATTTCGGCAGTTGCTTTTGGTAGGTTCCCCATCAACATCCACTTAACTGGAGACAGAAAGAGTCAAGCACACATTTAATTATGGAGATGTTTGCATGACAGTATAAAATCTCAATTGATAAAGAAACATTTTTAATATGAATAATCAGCAGACTTAAAAGTCTTGGTCATCTTTAAATAGCAATATATTGATGACTAAAAGCAGCACTAATGTGTCGTGCACTATACAGCCTGTAGGTAGTTTAACAACCATTTATTTTAACCTTGTCTTCCCTCAGTTTGTGTGGGATTAATGTTGCCATCCAAAAGTTGGGCCTCTGCCCCCCAAAACTCCAGAACAAAAGGGAAGAAATTAATTCCTCTAGAGTATCACCTCTCCTCTGCTAAGGGGCATCTTTCCTCCAAGGATGCATTCTCCTTTTTGTTGCTAAGGGCACCAAGGAGCTTTTTAAATCGTTAATGTTAGTGCAAATGTACCCAGCACAACTCTACTGCCAAAATATGGGAATTTGGACTTCCACAGAAAAACTGAAAATGCCTTCATAAATTTTGGATAGAGACTTTTGTCATTTTGACTAAACCTCCACAGAGGTTTTTCCAGTGCCAGGTTGCTAATAGCTTTGGGGTTGTTTTCTAGAATTTAAGTAAAATGCTATTACAAGACTCCTGTGAAGTTCCAAAGAATTGGAGGTAGTTCAGAAACCACCATTCCTATTTATATCAGACGTGAGGCTGTTTGAAATGAGCCTTGGGCAGTTGGTGGGAGCAGGACAGGGCACAGCTGCCCAGTGGGGTCAGCCGAGGGCAGATGTCTCCATGGTGGTTTGTTTGGAACACGAAGAGCACAGTGCCCTCTCCATCCCCACTCTCACACCAGGGTTGTATCTTGCCCTGTAATTTATAAAATTGATCCTGCTAAAACCAAACAGAAAGGAGGAGAGTGGTGTGACCTCAGGAAGAACAGTCTGAGCACAGCACAGCAATTCCTGGGCTTTGATCCGCTGCCAGCGCCGTGGCCCCAACACTGGGGAAGCTACCAAGGAAGCAGAGTTTGAAAGCATAGCCTTCCTCCAAGGCTCTGGGTTCTGTTCCCAAAAATGTGGCCTTGCAATTTAGCACCCACAAGGTACAGATAAGAAGGTTGTAATGCCCAGCGCAGCAGAACCAGGTTAGGCCCCGGTGAGGATTCCTGCTCCCTTCTGTGGGTAACCAGAAGCAGCTCAGAAGTGACAGCCCCAGGGAAGGACCAGTTTCTGGAAAGACATGATCTGTGCCCACAAACATCTCTATTTCAGCTCTTCATCAGGGGCATTGTCTGTTTATTTCTTGATTTTGTTCAACCAGCCTCTCCTTATAAGTATTGCTACTGAGCCTCAAGACCCAGGAATCTGAAGGACAGGAATTTGCTGTCTGAGGATCCAATCTTAGAAACAGGTTGAGGGACTCCTGTGCCCCTCTGGATTGTTGTTTACTCACTCGCTGTCCAACTGGCTCCGAAAAATTTCCCAAGTATTAGGGTTTTTTTTCCCCTTTAGTCCTTCCAGCAATGATGTGATGGGTCAGAGTCTCATTTATGTGAGTCCAATCCCTCAGTTATATCACTGGAATGCTGTAGACTTTCATCTACTACAGCAGAAAGAGAAGTCAGGTCAGAGTCTGTCTGAAAACTTATCCCTTCCATTGAAGATAACACAGTTTATAACTCTAACTCAAGGACAGACAGAATTACATGGATGAGGGATGTAAGGCCTCACAAAGGCTGCCAATAGCAGTAACACTTGTTTTGCAATCACTCTGTTTGGAGCAGAGCAGACAAATTTGCACTGGAATCAAACTTCTTGATATCTCTGTCTCTTGCAAGTCATCTGACCTCTCAGCAACTTGGGCTGGTCATCAGCGACTGAATGATATATCCCAAGAGTTTCCTGTTGTTCAGAAGGGATGTGGTGAAACTCCCTTTACTCTTTAGAACACCATAACCAAGAAACAGAACATTTGGACTTTTGTCCTTGAATCACAGAAGTTACTTCTGCAGAAACACTGCAAAAACAGTCTCTAAACTTATCAGGGGAATTGCAAGTTAGACAATCACTCAGATCCTCTTGTCCCTGCCAGACACTCTGCTCCTTCTTCCCAAGGCTAACAAGCATTATTCAGATTGAGAGATATAGTAGGGAATTTTTTTTTTGGGCTCTATTAAAGAACATGTTCATTTTGCTTCTGAATTATATTTGTGAACATTTGTGAGCAATAGAGAAAAATGGATTCATATTTTGTTAAGTCTGTTTACAAAACCTACAAGGCCTGAGACAATGCTATACATTGGAGTACAGATGTTTTCTCCCTTTCCAAATGTATTTAGGAAACCTAAAACAAATAAAACTAAGAGGCTGTCAGCTAGCTGGCAGGAAGGGCAGGGTGAGTTCATGGGCTCTGTGCAGCCCCTGTCAGTGAGGCCAAGCTCCTGTGCAGACGATGCTTTATGACCTGCACAGGGCAGTCAGGCACCTCCTCAGTTTCACTGACTTACACTCACCTTGATCTTTCTCTCCTGTATTTGTTTTTTTGGGTTTTTTTTAACTATTAAGAAAATTAAGTACCATTTTAAGCTAAGTGAGAGACTATCCAACCAGAGTAAAATTTCAACAATTTAACAACTGAGAATAAATCAGTTTTTCTTTTGCTAAATATGTTTAAAATCTCTAAGCAGTCCAAATGGGACGTAGGAATCATTTCTTCTCAGATGACAAATGACAGGCTAAATTCCACCCACTCTGTTCACTTTGGCCTGACCTAAGGCTGATAGGAAACAATGAACGTCTTTCTGTTAACTTAAATGGATTTTGTGTCAGCCCCATTAAGTAACAGCTTATTTCCCTTCATTGATTGTGATGTCAAAGATGAGGAATTAAGAGTGATTATGGATGGCAGACACGTTTGCAGAGCAAAACCCAGTGATGGGGAGAAGAAAGGAGGGGAAAAGATTTTCTGTGTCAATGTTATAAACATCAATTAAAGATGGTCCACTGTGGACAGGGATTCAAACACAGAACTGCTTTATCCTGGCTTTGGTATAAGGGAGAACATTTTTCATTTACTTCTGAAAAGGGAAGAATTTGGGGATATATTAAAATATTGGGTCCAAAGAGAAATAATTTGGTTCTGCATGGGTAACACATTGCTAAAAAGATCTTCAAAAACCTTCGTTTTTGAGTGCTAAAATCCAGCATCTGAGAGAGGGAAACAATGGTCTTTTTTTTCCCCAAGGGTTGGGTACAGCTTTTCTTTTCAGGCCACAATAACGAGACAGCTGGAGGATGGGGTGAGAGACCTCATCTCTTAGGATCTAATGACACTGAGAATATATACTGTTATAATACAGTAGAGTAATTCTTTATTCTCTGTTGTAGACTTCCTAAAGGCAGGCTACAACACAGATCTTCATGACTCTTATCCCTTTGGTTTAAGAAAGTGAGCTGTGATTTTTCAGGTGTTCTCCAGTCTGAAGCTGAAGTCAATGGCAGCTGCTTAGCTCCTGAGTCAGGTTGTCCTGATTTGGCCTTTCATATGAAATTCTCTTTATGAGTGAATTTTACCTTTAATAACTCCCTCTTTGCCTGTCAGCCAAAACTCCATACTGATTTCTGCTAGAGGAACTGATAGATGTTCCAAGGGCTATGGGCCACCATCATTTTTATGGTACAATTACTAAATGCCAAACCCTTGTGACATTTTTTACTTCTAAAAGAGCCTTGAAATCTGGCACCTTTATGACTAAAGCTTCCTAAAGGAAGCACAACAGAATCGATATCTGAAAGCAGGATACTTCTGCATTTTTGAAGTAAAAGTTCTCTGCAGTCATTAACAGACTTGATTCATCTGATGACTCAGAATTTGTGCAGCTGGTCCAAGGCCATTTCAGAGACTGAAAAGTGCTGCTTTTCTCTTCTTCTCTAAAGAAGTGATCTTTTCTCGGTTACATGAAGCACCTCCTGCCCTCGTGTCAGCTTCTTCATTTAAGGAGAAGGTTATATTCAGAACAAGCAACAGCAAGGAATTTGATTGAAAAGATGAATTAATATAAAATTTGACCTTCATTGGTTTTCCCAATATGCATTTTGAAATCTTTGAAATGTCCTTTTGTTTACTGGAAATGCAGTACATGGCAGGACTATTGTGATACACAGGCCAAATGACTGTGAAATGATGTTTCTCCATGATTTTACTGTAGTTAAACTTCATGAGTCACATAGATAATCATATTACAATTTCATATTTGTCTCATGTTTTCAGGAGCTTCATGCTTACTGATTTGAAGCTCCTGAATCAGATACATCCTCTTTACATTTTGGTTCAAGTTTTTTAAACAATCAGAGCTTACATTTTCTATGACACATTTAGATTCTATTTTCATTATAAAATTCCAGTCTCATGCCAGATTTTAATTGTTAATAATTCAACCATTGCTTTTGAAGGGGTTCAATGGCTCAATTCACTGATGATTTAAATAGTCAATTTTCAATCATCACTGTCTTCTGGGAGTTCATAGCTGTGCTATTCCTTTCCATTAATTGCTGTCATAGTAAAGATTCCTATCGACTGGAAGTACTTCGATGTTATTCCCCATGGTAAATGTTTATTATCCTCACAAACTCTTGTGGGTTTGTGGGACATGAAAAATACACTTTCCTCAGAAATAGTGACAAAAGAGAAACCTTCAGCAGAATTTGACGTTTCACTATCCAGACTAATGTAATCTAATACAAGGCCCATCCCTCTAAAATCCCTTGTTTCACTTGCAGGAAGTCTTTCTATGATGTGAGTAGCAATGCTGTAATCCCATTTAAGGTTTAGTGCTGGCAGCAAGACCCGGGACATCAGGTAAATGTTTATGTTTCAACATTTCTACTGTAAGTGGCTGTCTATGCCAAGGAGCCAGCCCTTCTTAGATACCTGTGTCACCCTGGAAAAGTTGTCCAAGCCAGAACTAATTCCATTAGTGTTTGGAAAGCTATTTATAAGCCTGCCTTCATTGGGACGACCTTATTAATTAGATTGGGGGAAGGCTGAGGGACAGAAACATGCTCATTTCACAAGACCATTGACATGCATTTCAGTAAGTGATGATTCTCCTTCACACTATGCTCAAAAAGACTGTCAAATAAAGCAGAAATCTGGGTCAGTTTGCAGCAAGAAAAAAAAAGCTATATCCATGCTGTCTGCAGGGCCCAAAGCATAACTTTTTACAGGATACTTCTGCTGCCACATGTCCTTGAACATGCTAACAAAGCCCAAACCCTTTGTTCTCGAAATCCAAGAAAATAACTTTACCACTAAATCTTCTAAATCAAACCTTAATGAAATCACCACCTTCCTCCATTATTGTGCACACCCCTAAGACAGGAAGGCTAAATCCACATACTCTGTTTCTTATGAAGTCAAAAGAAAGCAGAAGGGTACTCTTCTCCCCCTTATTTACCCCACATGCTTGATTTTCTCTCCGGTGTAGACTGGGAGTGGAGAGGAGTTTCACCTGCCAAACTTGTTTCCTGTGCCTCACTAAGGCGTGTGCTGCTCTGCTCCCTCCCCACTGCATTTAATTGGCTCCCTGAGCTGTGGTGTTCTGCTCTGCTGCCTCTGAAGCCAGCCCATCACCACTGCCAGCTCCAAAAAGTGAGTACCTGGGAGCATGAGCAGTGTCTTATCACTAATACATCCGTTTTGGCAACTGTGGAGCTGCTTCTCTGTTATCTGTTTAACAAATCAGGGGACTGGTTATTGTGCAGGCTTATAATAAGAACTCATCTGTGCCAAGCAGCCAAAAGAAATTCAGCTTTTGTGCAAGATTTTTACTTTTATCAATGTAACCTCCTGACAGAATCTCATTCACTGCTGGCATCCCAAGTGGCAATTAAATTTTTCATCTTGGGTGGGGAAAAGGAAGCTTTCAGCAAATCCTGCCTATTCCTGGATTTGTGCAACCCAAGACAATTTTGCAATGCAGAGAAAACTACAGACCCCACTTCTGTGTCCCTCTTTGCATAATCCTATACGGGTATTTAATGTCTCATTCAGAAATTACATATGTCTTTACGTGACAATTTAATGCTCATCAATAGTCCAGGAGTACGAACTCCTCCACCTCTAGACAAGTAGACAGTGCTTGTGAAGGGCTGGCAGGAGACTGTACATGGGTAAAATTTGACTTAAAAATAATAAGGGCAAACCACACAGCTCATGTACTCCTGACTGTCAAGAATTGTAATTAGTAACAGATTTGCTATGCAAACACCTATGAGGTACCAAATGGGTGTCTGTTGGGTATCAGACTGGGATTGCCTGGTTCATTTTGGAAACCCATTTTACAAATACCTTACAGAACTAATGTCTCTTTCCCGCATGAAAAAATAATAGGTTAAATGTCTTATTAATCAGTCCTTGGCTGTTCATGTTCAGTACACTGCTCCTTCCAAGCACACTACATGACTGTGCCCCACAGCAGGGATGCATTCAGTAAGAAAAGTTCTTTCACCCTTCTTGTAATCCCAGCTCTTTTATTGAAATACTTTTCTGGCTGAGTGCACGATGACATATTTCTAGTCTTAAGAACATTTTTAATCAAAACTATTTCAGGTATTTGAAGGTTCTGTTTTTTCTTACTTTGTAAATAAGAGTAATCAAACTAACAAGGTTTTTGCTTCCTTAATCTTGTATGCTGAATGCCAATTTTTAGGATTTACACTTAATGGTTCCTTGGTCCATAATAAGGGGTTTCTTTTACTGTGATTTTAAGGCACTCTGATTCATTCAATCATCAAAAGCAATTACAGAGATGAGTTCAACAAGAGTCACTGGTACTAAAAATGTTATTGGTCAGGACTGCTCTAACAATACCTGTGTAATTTAGTGCTCTCCTTAATAGACACAGACTTCCAGTAAAAAAATCTTCCAGTTTCCTCACTACTGTTGTGATGGTTAGGGTCTTCTTAACCTAGTTCCACTCAGTCAAGCTTCATGATATGAATGTTCTTATTTTCATTCAAAGTAAACCAGTTTGAACAGTGATTTTTTTTTTTTAACTGTATCTTGAATCTGTATATCTGATGCTCCAGCAACAGGAAGTTACACTGGTTTGAGATCTATGTCCACAGAACAAAGGTGGAACAGCAGGCTTTGAGAACTGTGTGGAGAAAAACTCTGACACATTTGTGAGTAGAGTCTACATCAAATGTCCAAGGCAGCAGGGAAGGAAATGAAAACAGCAGTGGCTTGGGAGAAGGCTGAAGAAAGAGTCAGAGAGGAGCAGAGGGAATGAGAGGAGATGGAGACAAGATGCAACACCTCTGTGTGCACCTCTGAAGGTATCAGCACACTCATTTTACAGGAGTCAGTCCAGCTTTTTGCCAGAACCACAAAGCAGGCAGCCTTCCGGTCATGGTGTCCACATCACATGTTCCTGAACATTTCTACAACCTTAAAGTGCAAATTACTGGGTGAGTTGCAGAGGAATGCAAGGATGGGTGTGTGGTACTGAGCAGGAAGGCAGCTGCATCACCACAAGCCCTACCTCAAAATAAAGCCAGGATATTGGAATACTGCTGGCACTTCAGCTGTTGAAATACAGCTGTGTGCAGGTCCGGGCTCTTCTGCAGGGTCCTCAAACTTTGCTCCTTTTCGATTAACAGATAACATAGGCAATATGAAACTTTATTACCAGTGACACTGGTTAAATCAGATGGCAGATTGTACCAACATATTAACAGTGACACCTCACTGAGATTAATGGGAATATTTATCAGGGAACTAGCTTGGCTGTGCATTTCAGGAGCTCTCCTTTCCACCATCAAGCTCCACCCTCCTCTTTCAGAGAAGCTGAGCAGCTAACTGTCTGCAGAAGTCTTCTGGCCCAGCCTCAGCTATCCTAGCAGCAAGCAAGCCCCTGCTGGAAAACAAAACCTGCAATTTGTATCAGAAGAGCTTATTCTTTATTAGAACTACAGAAACTGAGGGGCGAGTCTTGCCATGGCAGTTTACAAAACTGTTACCACCTAATCCTTTGCTCACTGCTGGCACAGGGGAAGAGTTGGTAAATGGGACTGAGAGCTATGAACAGTCAGATTGAGCCTGACATGCAGCCATGCCATGATGCTCACACTTCCCTGTGCTGCCTGTGCCGGAGGTGGTTGCCTGGCAGAGGTGACACGTTTAGCTTGGGAGATGACTTACAAACCTATCTGTCTCAGTCCTACCATGAAAGATGTTGACACTGGGTATGGGTTATTTGTGTAAACCCGTGGTTTGCTTTGGTGTGCCTCTACTAATGGCTTTTGTTGAGGGCTAGAACACTTCAAGACAAGATATTAGAAAAACAGCATGAATAAAACTTAATATTCTCCTAATTCATTTGTGCTATACAAGGCAACACTACGTTCACCTTACAGAAATATGCTTGACATGGTCCCTTCATTTAGTGAAATAGCCTTTGCTTGGCAAAGCTTGGTTTGAGTAGGTAAGACTAGGGCATAGCGACGGGGGAATTCGGCCAGCCAGGTTATCACAAGCACTCTGGCCACTGTGACCTCGATCTGGAGCGGAGTTAATGATCCCATGTGCAGCTTTACGTGACAGCAAAGCCACAGCGCTCTGCTCTGCTCTCCTGTGCCACGCCGGGACGGACCCCATGGGCAGGTGGGTGAAGTCACCCGGATCAGTCTGTGCCGAATCCCTTGTGGAAAGGCTCCGACAGCTCCCAGACCGGGAAGAAGAGGCGTCTTGCCACCGCCAAGCCCTCCTCTCCGATGAACGAGCTGAGACAATGGCAATTGAACCACTGTCCCCAACAGCCCCCCGGCGCTGCTCCATCGCCCTGCGAGGCTGCGGGACGAACTGCAACCAGGCCCTGGGCACGGCCAGCCCCGGCAC
>NW_008239056.1:275823-306193 GCF_000691975.1 Corvus brachyrhynchos | reverse complement strand
CGGGCTGGGTCAGCACCCGCCGGCTCCGTGTGCCCCCGCGGGGCGATGGAGCTCCTTGTTCTGCTGCCTCCGACGGCGCATTGAATATCATGGAATCACGGAATGGTCTGGGTTGGAAGCGCCCTAAAGCTTGTCTCATTCCACCCCCTGCCATGGGCAGGAACACCTTGCACTATCCCAGGTTTCTCCAAGCCTTGTCCAACCTGGCCCTGGACCCTTCCAGGGATGAGGCAGCCACGAGTTCTCTGTGACAGGGCCTCTGCACCCTTACACGGAGCAATTTCTTCCTAGTATCCAATGCAAATCTATGCTTTTTCAACTTAAAAATCAACCCTCGTTCAGCTTAAGATGCTGCTCATGTTCATGGGGGGGTCGATTGGCTAACTGCAATCGTGATTCTTGGATAAATATCTGTGGGCTTTTGGTTTTTCACTGCCCAAAGTCCAGATGCCAGGCCGATAACTTGATGGACAGCCTGTCCCTGGGTGAGGCCGGTTTCACCGTGGCTTCCCTGACCAGCCCCCTGCCATAGGGCTGCCCTGCTCTCCTTTCATCAACTTACTCAAGAAACTATAATCTAAGTATTAAACGGGAAATAAAACTGAAACAGAAAAATATGAATGCAGTCAGATGTGGTTTCTGTGCTAGCTCACACCTCGGTTGGTTGGTCCCTTGCCTCTGAGCTCAGATGTGCTGCAGCACCTGGGGTGACTTGTGATTGCTGCCCACTCTTTGCTTGAATTGCTGCCTTTTGTACTTGCCAGAAGGCTGGGGAGGTCAGTGGGATGCACAGACACTTTTTTCCATGACCCAATCTATGTATGATACCAGAGTTGTTTGTGGATTCTCAGAGTATTGCAGGTTTCCTTTTATCTTTAGTATCGTGCTGTAAGTACATGAACCTTCACACAGCGTGTGATTTCACTGATATTTCCAAATAAGGGAACTGCTTCTGTGCTGATCTGAATTATTTCTGTGCCTCAGATGCTCAGTGATAGTAAAGATTATGTGAACAGTTACAAACCACAGCTAGATACTGTCAAATCCAGGAAGGAAGGTAGCTAATGTAGAGGAATATGGATCTACTTTTATTTGAATGAATTTGTAAAGAGGAAATATCAGCCAATTTGGTTAAAGCAAGGAAGCTTTCTATAAATACTTTCGTTTCTCTTCAAAATCTAATCTAAATGGTCGTCAGGAAAATGTAGTGCAAATCTGTTTTGACCTGCTTGTAATTTTTTGTTTTTCCTCTCGAAAACAAGGAGTCTAGATAACATCCTAGGTACCGAAGCATATATTTAAATAATGAAGCAATTTTTAACCCCATTTGATGTATGCTACTGCCAGTTTTGTGGAGTTACACCCGCCTTGTTGCAGTTTCTCATACACTGTTATTTGTGGTTTATTAGGTCTAAATGGCTTCTCCTGCTGCTGGAAAGCGCAAAGAAAGAAAGACACAAGCAGGGGGAATGTGCTTTTAAGCTGGTAAAAGGAAGTATGAAGTCTTTTGAGCTGAATAAAGGAAATATACTTCCTGAAAAGACTAAAAAAAATCCAGATCTTTGTGGCCATTATCAGTGCTTGCTGTTTTTACTGACATTTTGCTTCATGCTTAAAGCAATAATTCATTCAGCAGATGGAAACCATCAATAAGGCGAGATTTTATTTCCCTTTTGCAGTTTGGGGTCTAAGCTTGCTGTGATGCCAGACACATGCCATACAGATATGTGCAATAGATTTGGGATTTTGTAGTTTATTTTTTCTAAGCTGGCTTTGCATGCAAAGACAAAACATTAAGAACTCTTGGATTTTCCTTCTGCTTTGTCTCCCAAATACTGTCTTCTCTTAATTCTGGAGTCTCTGGGAAACATACAGCATCTGCTCCTTGGAAATGAATAGGAGCTTGAGATTAGAGTCTGTCACAAAGGATGGATCAGTCTCTATGCTAAATATTTAAAATATTTGGAGTATTTCAAGATGAAAGATCAAGTAGTGTGAAGGGAGGGGTATGAGTTTCTTCCCTCTTGTTTTAAATTGTCATATGTCTCTCTCAATATCTCTTTTCTGCTTATATTAGGAATGTGTTCATCAAAAGTTGTTTGCTTGCTGTGAAACTCTGAATCTTGGACTTCCTTGAGCAGATCCTGAGCATTGAGAATTTAAATTGTGAAAAGGAATTCACAGCTCAGTTCAGTGCAAAAGGATTCTGCTCTCCTGGCTGGCTGCAAGCAGTTCTTAGTCTCTTAATTTCAGAATTTTCATATTCTGGTATTGAGGGCATTAATGTTTTATCTTAGATATCTTGGATTGTCAGTATCTTAAATGGAGAATTATTTTTGCATCCTTGTGATATCCTCTGATTAAATGACTCTGGTTTCACCAGATCTGCTATTAAAGAATGCATTAGAGATTTGCTAGAGAATCAAAAGGCTTCAATTAAAGACATTTCCTGTAAACTGTAGTCCAGTTCAGTGGGACTTTGTCAGACTGTCCTGCATTTGATAATAACCTTAATGTCTGTGTTATAGAGAGCCTTTGTTTAGGAGTAAACAGCATCTGAATGTTCTTTATTGAGCTTCCACTTTTAGGAAGGTGAGATGATAATTCCCACAATTATCTTTTCCAGAAGAGGCAAACATGACCTGTAGATAGGAGGAAGAACAGTGTCCCTGTGTTGCAGTATTCATGAGGCAGGAAACAAGAAGCATCCATTGTTGGTGATGGCATGGGGTTTATTTGTTTATTTATTTATCTTTAAGAAAGAGGGGAGCTGGTTTTGCTTCTAGAATGTAAGTCTGCAAGCACATTCTTTTGCCTTTGTGTTGCAATGTCATACGTGTCTATAACTGCAGGAGTATATGACTGACTTTAACAGTATGTGTCAAAATAATTTTCCTGGTTTTGATGAGCACATCAGTAATATCACAGAGCAGCTATTTTCAAAATTCACATCTGTTTCTTAAGACATTAAACCTGAACTGTCAAGCTGGAAATGAAACCAGCTCGAGAGAATCACTGGCTGGAATTATTGCCCTTCCAACCAGTGATCCTCCCTCTGAAGTTGTTCCTGATAACGTTTATAAATAGTTAATTATCAAAAGGCACAGGGGAATAACTGAAACTTTGCTTTACTAAGAGCATTGCCTGTGATTAGTGCAGAGGAAATGTTCTCCAGCATTTGGCATCAGGGTCTGCAGCCTGTTGCAGGTGATCCCTTCCAGAAAAGAGAGGTGCAGATCCATCAAATGTACAGCAAAGTTGTTGCTGGGACGTTGTGAGACCCATTTCTGCAAGGCAGAGGTAAAGCTGAACTCTTCCCCTCCTGCCAAAACACACTGGTGGTGTTGGTGTTATTGGTATAAACATGGATGTGAAGGGGATGGATGAGGTGTTGCTAATGCTGGAGTTCTGCTGGAGCTGTGGTGCTTTGAATTGTTCTGTGCTGCCACAAACAAAACAGGGAAAAAAACCCAACTCAGTATGCAGGTAACAGAGCAAGGATAGATTTGTTATTTTGTGTTCTGTTCTGTGGCTAATAACTGTCTTTAAATTAGTGAGAGGAAGAGGTCCTATTTCTAAAGTGTTTGTTCATAGTTCTAAAATCTAACATTACCCCTAGATCCAATGTGATTGCTTTAGAAAGATGCCGTGTATTTTCTACTAAAAAAAAAATAAAGGAAAAAAAGATTAAAAGTAGTCTAATGTTGGATAATAGAAGATCACATTGGGAGGCTTCAATTATTTATAGATTTTTATACGATAATAGTATCTTATATAGAAATTTGGAACAACAGGAATTATAAAGCTACTACAGAGTGTAAGCTTATTCCTTTTGGTTCTTCAGGTTTGAGTTTGTGTGATTTTCTTTTTTATTTTTTTACTTCTTGTGAGACTTCCAAGGTACCACCACAGAGAAATGTAATGATATTCTAAATGTGATAAGTGCAGAGTTTCCCATGACTTTGAATTTAGGGAGTTGGACAAGGGCAGTCCAAGCCTGGCCACTCGCTGAGCCAACAGATGCTTTTATTTTTAAACATTTTCCTAACTTGGAAGCAGAACTGAGCAAACTGAATGTTCCATCTTTAGAGGATGCAGAGATGGTGTTCAGCAGCTGTTGAAGACCTACAAGCCCTGGGGAAAAAAAAAAAATCCAAATATCCCGCGAGCCTTTGTGATGACAGTGTCATTGTCTTCTTGGAGAGAAGAGCAAGGTGCCATTTGTCGCTGACAAAAGAATTGCTATTTTTAACCCTATCTTAACTCCTGGAGGGTTATTAATTTGCTAACAACCATTTATGCTCACTGTCTGTGAATTAAATCCACATTTTTCTTAGCCTTTGTATTAGTAACAATTGAAACTGTTTCTTGAAATTGCCACAGTTTGGGGAGGGGTCATGACACTGTGTTATTTTCCCAATGCTGCTACATTTTCATGTATCAGTTTAGGAAAAAATTGTTTAAAAGTCACTTAATAAATCAGACAAGAAAACCACGTGAAATATCCCAGAAATCTGGAACGGCTTATGCCAACCGTAAGATTTGGATTGGATTTTTTTAGTTGTTTGTTGGTTTTTCCCTGGTTTGAGGTCTGCCAATATTTTATGGATGTCATAAAAATAGGACTCGTTTTGACTTAAACCACTGGGGATATGGGGAAGGACCAAAGTTTGTCTAACAAGCTTTTTGTATAAATCTAGGTAACAAAGCTGCTCTCAGTTCTGAGCATACAGACATGTTCTGTATTGCTTGTGAAGCTGTTCCTGGCTTCTTGGATACCTGACTAATTGTCAGGGCATAGTTTTAGAATAGTCTGGAGTAAACTGGAATTATTGGTGAAAGATAATCACTTTTATAGGACTGTCAGCAGTGCTGGGATAACAGACTGGAGCTGGAGAAGTTCACAGCTTTCCTCTGACTGTTGCATATAGGTGTGTGCTGTCTTTCACAGCTGTTCCTATACAGATTTAAATTATTGGGTTTCACAGAAACAACTCAAGTGTTTGGGTTTTTTAATATACTTAAATGAAACATTTGTATTGGCAAGTTCTTCCAAAACTTTCTCAGGTTTCATCATATTCTGTTCGGCTTGCATGGACTGTGTTTCATGTGATTGATGGTTGTTAGAATGTTTGAAAATTCTTAGAGAAAAAGGTGGAATATCTATGGCAAACCTCTTGAAATGCTTCCTCTTTGGAATTGACCATTAGAGTCTCCTTTCATCATCCCTGTGTAGTTTGGATCTTGGTAAAAGATACAAGATTGGAAAAAATGAGCCACTTCAGGCTCCAAACACAAATATTGCTTGCTATAAGAGTCAAAAAGTCAGTGTTCATCTGTTTCAAACTGGAATATTGCTGCAATTTTAAGAACTTCTGAAAAGAAGAGTAACCCATGACAGCTATGATGAACTCCATATTTCAAGAGTAATTTGAGTTCTTGCTATGCATTTAAATAGGAAATAGTTCATTCTTCATCTGACCAAACCATCAGAAAAGGGGGAGTGTGACTGCTCTGTGTGAAGTCTTGGTTAAAGATAACCATCCCCTGCACCAGGCAGTCCCAGGAATTTATTTAACATGTGCTTCTGGTAAGAGGCTTTACTTGGGAGAGCTTGCAATTTCAATCACAGTTACTTTGAACATGTCTGTACTTATAATTCTTAACACTACTAGGTTGGAGGTATTCCTTCATTTCCTTCATGACACTCAGAGAGATGTTTTAGTAAGTTTCCTAAAAGTACTTCTTAATTATTCAACAGGTTCATGAACCACCCAGCTCCAGCCAACAGCCGCTACAAACCCACTTGCTATGAACATGCTGCTAACTGTTACACACATGCAGTAAGTACACTTCTGGCTTCTTTTCCTTTTTTTTTTTTTTTTACCAGATGTTTCAGTAAATTTTTGTGGGTTTGCATTGCTAAATGCTTACCTTTGCCTCACTTTGTTCATATCTACAACCTCTCTGGTTTTGTGCATATAAGCTTTAGCTATAACATTCCAGAAAAATAGATGTTTGGTGATGTTCTGAATCTCTTGGAGCTCCAGATACTTCGTAAGATTCCTTTTCACCAATGTTACAGGTCATTAACTTGATATTTTCCCTCTGTTCCAGTCAAAGGATGCCTGCAGTAAAGGGGTATAGGCCACTACTAGTTAGCCTGCAAGGTGGATTTCCCAGGTCTGTGCTGACATAATACTGTGCAAATTGTATACTGGAAGTACAAGAAAGATTTATCCATGTAAGAAATGGGAAGGCTTCATCAGACTGTCTGTGGGTATGAGCTACAGGAGCTGGAGTGGTTTAGTTCAAGAAATCTGCTATTTTGCAAGAGGCCCCGATGATGCTGACAGCCCTGTTGAAATTCCGAGTCTGCCCTTATTTTCGTAATGTAACGACTTATTCTAGATTTGAGTATATGGTATTCACATAAAGAATAACAAAAGCAGTCCTCTTTGATTTGTTTTTTTCTTTTAGTAATTAGGAAGTTTAATTTGCTGTCTGGCACTTTGAAAAGGACTTAAAAATGTGATTTTTTGCTTTTTAAGATAGCATTTGCCCTTTTATAAAAGCAGCTTGTGCTTCTCCTCAGTCTCTCTACTCCAAACATCTGAAGTATGTTTGACTATGTCCTCAGTCTCTTATCTCCAGTGTGTCTGAGTGAGCTGTAGATATGAAAGCTCAAAGCACTGCTCAGGACTCTTCAGTTCTAGAAGGAGCTCTGTTCTTAAGGATCCCTTGTGTGTACTTCATAAATAACCAACAGACAGCTCCATGGTGCTGGTAAAAACAGAATCACCTTGGTTTTGCATTTAGAAAAGTTGACTGAAGCTTCTGTGTTCTTAAGCCAAGGGTCTCATGTACAGCATTATGTAAATATATGCTTATTTGCCTAGGGAATGAAGCAACATTCTGTTAGTTAGCACAAATATGTAGTTTATCTCATAATCCTTGTGCAAACCTTGTTTGCTCTGGCCAAAAAGTTAGATTTCAAAATATCTGGCAGAAGTTGGTGTGCTCATTAGCAATTTCAGCTTTCACCTAGTTGAAAAACAGGCATGTTTTACTCCTGCCTGTCAGCAGGAGGTGACAGTCAAGATGGATCAGTGTTTTCTGGTAGGCTGTAGTTTGTGGTGGAGTTGTCTAATTACTTTCTGAGTAATTACTTTTGAGCAGTCAAACTACCTGCTAAAACCTACCATGAACTGTTAAAATAAATATGCAATAACTTTTGATCAATATTTGAAGTCCTGAAATGGGAGTCTAGGCTGGGAAAGCACAGAAAAAGATGGGGGGGATGTTTTCATCTCCTTTGTGTTGCAGACTTACTAAATGTGAGATGGTCAAATGCCTGAGTCTTTGCTGCTAGATTACAGTGCCAGTTTTCAATTAGACATTGATGATTCTACAGAACAGAGTTCAACAATGGTTTTCCAATATATTTTTATTCCAAACCTTTATTTGTAATTCAGGAAGCAGTCAACTTCTACTTTGAGTGTGGCTGTACTTCTCAGTAGGTATCCCATCTGGTTTTGGACTTAAAAATACGCAGGAATCAGTTTAGGCAGCTGCTTAATAAAAAAAACAAATAACAAAAAAGCAAGGATAAAGGAGGGTATAGAATCCCCGGCACAACTTTTTGGTACAATACTTAGAAGGTAACTTTGTGTGGCATCATAAGGTATCTTCAAATTTCTAACTTGTAAGGCTATTTTAAATGTCTTGCTTTTTTTTTTTTTTTTTTTGGCTTTAAATGAAGCACTGACTTGTGTTCAGACACTGTGAGAGAGGAATGGCAGCAACGTAGTTGAAAACAGACAGAAAAAACTGTTCTCTGTGTTTAGAGGAACAGGAAGGAAACAGTGCATGAGAAATGCAGGGGTTGTAAGAATTGGAGGGGAAAGATGGCTCTTTTATCATGAAGCTTTCTAGTGTGTGTAAGGTTTATCAGACAAAAGATAGACCCTGCTGTGTTAAAACCTCAGAATTTAGATATGGCTTGCTTTATACTGCTCTAAATGTTTCTTCCAACTGCCTTAAAAGGAGTAACTATTCCTAAAATGAATTATAGTCTGTATTCCAGGCTGGGTTTTTGAAGTGCATGGAAAAACAGAAGGCGTATAAATATTTTTAAAATGAGACTTAGAGCATTTAGAAGGCCATTTGAGCATGGAAGAAGGGGTCATCAGAATTTCAGAAGGGCTCTCCCGATGAAAATGTCTGACAGTGGGAATAGAGCAGTTTCTCTGCTCTGTGTGTTGCACAGCCCAAGTTGCTTGTGGGCCTCCCACTCCATGTTACTGGTCTCCTAAAATTAGGGGAAAATTGAAAAGTAGGGAGAGATGGTGACAGGAGTGCACTCCTGGAGCAGGCAGCTGGAGATGGTTCCCTCTAAGTGTCACATTTTTGGCAGGGGGTGGTGTTTGGCAGCTTTACTGATCTTTCTGTTGCCTTCCTTTCCAAAAAGGAAGTGCGTGCACCACCTTTGTGCCCTTGGTGTTTCCCTCCCAGTGAGAGGCTCGTGAGACTGCAGCAGTAACACCACGCTCTGCTGCAGTGGCTCGTGCATCAAAGGGCATTGTTGCTGCCTGCATGATGTGCAAGGAAAGTAACTTCATTTTCCATGAATGTTATATACAAAAGCAAAACTTCCAACACATTTTTAAAGCTCTCTGTGGCAGAGATTGTCTAGAGAATTATGGAAAGAATACAGGTAAAATACAGTGGAACAGTGCCCTAAGCAACACAGACAGGTGGAAGGTACTGGATATTTTGCTGTAAGTTGGTAACCAGAGTGTAATTTCCCTGAATTGACCCTGATCAGGTTCACAGCTTATTGTGTCAGCCTCCTTCCTTGTGCCTTAAGGCTCTTTGCTCATTGTGACAGCAGAGTTTGTGGTAGTTGGTTTCCCAAAATACATCACACGGGGGATTGTGCTGAAATCTGTTCTGAAAGATTCCTATCTATAGCTGTAAAAAACCGTATTTTAGTCCTTTATCTTCCTCCTTATTACAAAGAGCTTTTCACTTCATTCTCTCATTTTGTTCTGGCATTTCTCTAGAAAGCTTAGGAAACTGTTGCCTTCTCTCTTGTTCTGCAGATCTCTCTTCCAGCCCCACTTCTGATGCAGCCAGGATTAATCAAGGTACTAAAATTAGTAAATTGGCACATCACAGTTCTGGGTTTGCTCACAGTACATTAAGTTACTGGGTTTGATGATACTCACTTGGAAGACTTGCACTCCATGATGAAATAAGCAAAGATTTTGTGACTTGTAGCTGGAGTTTTTTTTCAAGGAATATTGGCAACTAAGAAATGCTTTGTCATGCTGTAAAATGACACAGCCCAATCCCACTCATTCTGTTAGTTCTGATTCCCTTACTGCTTTTTTGGTAAATTCATCTCCTTTTAAAGGGCTGATTGATGGCTTTTCCATTCTGAAAACTGGAGATTAAAATGCAATTCTTGTGTAAGTGATTTTTTTCAAATGAACATGGGGAAGTCTGCCTTTTTTTATTAACTAAAATTTTGTATTTCTTTTGTAAGATGGGTAGAGCCCATTGTACCATATGTTACCTGTTACGGCATCTAAAGAACTTTTATCCAGTTGGCTGGAACAGCAGGGTATAATTTCTGGATTTTGTATTTCATCTAGCTATTTTTGACCAAAAAAAGGAGTAATAAAACATCTCTTGTTTTGTCGGACTGTTCCCATGGTGCCTGTCAGGCACAGAGGGGAAAGTGTTTCCAAAAAGAGCACTTAGAAAAAACAATCAGTCCTTCTTATGGAATACAGTGCTGTTGCCTGTGAGAGGTAGAATTGTTCTTTAAAACCAGGACAAAGCAAAAAAGGGATTAAGGTCTTCATTCATGTGCTGTACTCTTGATTCTGAAGGTGCAAAGAGAGACGTGGTAAGAGAATTGCATCTTTGTTTCAACTGTATTATTTTATACACAATAATTACTGGAAAAAGTGGTTGACACTGAACTTTGTGTTGGTCCATTTGAGCATCCCATGTCACAACTTAGCTTGTGAAATATTTGAGGAGATTAGTAAAAAGCTGGTGTGTCTGTGTAAGAAAGGCAGGTTATTCTGTGTAATATCTAACTCTTGTTTCCAAAGAGGGCTCCTTTCCTATAAAATGGTCTCTGTCAGAGGCCCTGAGCAGCTCATGCCTGGGCTGTTGTAGAGAATTAGTAGGATTTTAGTATTTTACCTGGTATTTATGAGTACTTAATCTCTCTGAAACCTTTTAGTTCTCTGTCAAGTTTAGTCAAAACTGAAATTTGCACGGAAAATGGGGAAGGAAACCGAGGAATGCGAATACGGTGGGACTGCACAGCTTAGGGCCATGGCTACAGCACCGTTTCTGGAGCTGAGTATCCTGTCCCCTGCAAAAACTAATGAAACAGCTGTCACATCTCATCAGTTCCTGGCTGTCCCAGGGGCTTCAGCCACACTTCATTCACACTGTGTGTCATGTGTGGAAAACAAGAGTGACTGATCTCCTGAGGAGTGACACATTTCAACCTTCCCTGAATTTGGGGACTATCCAGGATGTGTGCATGGAAACTTAGGGTTGGTGATAAATGAGAAGCCAGGCTGGCAGACTATTTCTGGCCTTAAAGTGCACGATGTCAACTTCCATCGTTTCGTTACAAAGCTCAGGAAGTGTTTTCACCTCTAGTCCCAGTGCTGTGAATGTATCAATGCCATACTTTTCATTTCCACGGCTCTGCAGCTTTCGGAATATACTAAATTTTGCAAAACATTAGGAAATTTAATAGTAATGAAGCTACAGCTGATGTACTTCAAAGCCAGAAGGAAAAGCCACTTGTTTTTTGTTGTTATTCTCTGGCTCAACCAGCTTCTTCTCAGATCCATTCAGTTTGCTCTGCATCCTGTGCACTGAGCAGAACCTCGATTTCCTCTGGTCTGTAATTAGATAAAGGACAGACAGGTCAGTCTAGATTAGAACTTTGCAGTCTGAGCTATCAAACCTGTAATGCAAAGTGGTCTAGATTAGAACTTTGCAGTCTGAGCTATCAAAACTGTAATGCAAAGTGTCCAGATTTGTTTAAATATTGCTTGTTCCTGGCTTTATTGTTTAACATATGAGACTTGGGTTAAATTACCAAGAATTTAACCTAAGAAGCTCATTTGCAATTCAAGGGAACAAATTAACATCTTAAGACATGCTGTAGGGCCTGGAAGGGAATTTGTGCGGTCTTTGTAACTTAGAAGGCTGACAAAGATTGGCCTTGATAGTGGAAGGAGATGGGTAGAAATGTCTGAGTTAGTGAGCTCTCTTCTTCAAATACTTGTTGGGCATAGGGTGTTTTTTAGGGGTTTTAGGGTTGTTTTGTCCTTCTCCCCCATTTTCTTTCTGCCTTTTCCTGAAGGAGATAGAGGTACATCGTGTATTTTATTCTGGAAGGGAGTGTAGTTTTAAATGTATGTGACGCCTGCAGCCACTTCTTAGATGCTTCATGCAAGCATGGTAATTCCATCATGATGTTTGAAGAAGGCCTGTTTTGGAAGAAATGAATTAAATGTGTGTCTTGGGGTGATGTCCAAACCGGCACAATATGCTTGAGAGGGAGGTGGGAAGGAAAACAGAGTTGGATACACTGCATTAGAAGAATATCTTTGTGCATTAAAAATCTATTCATGAGAGAAGTTTGTGGCTAATTTATTTATGATAGCTTAAACCCAAGTTCTGCAAAACTATTGCTTAGTACTTGCAACAGGACTTTGCTAAATGCTTAAGTTTTTTCGTTTGGGCTTCAAGTTTATTTTGGTCTGTCCTGTGCTCTGTGTCTGTGCACAAGAGGTGGCTTAAATCCAAGCCTAGAGTAAGATCAACATAGTTTTAAAACATGAGGCAGAATATGAAAATAAAATCACTGCTAGTACTTGTAAAATTAGACAAAAGAATTTGCTGTCATGGCTAGAGGAGTCAGTAACCTTCCCTGGCACCATGGGGGGAGAAATTTAGAAAAACCAGATCTAAACTATACCTGAGACATTGTTGAATTTTTGGTGTGCTGATGTGTCAACTTAAAATTAAATGGCTAAACTTTCTCTGGCTGGGGCCAAGCTCTCTCTGCCTGCTGGTGCTGCTCTGTGGGTGGCACCACGGCAAAGACCTGACAATGGCCTTTTGTTTTCCCAGTTCCTCATTGTTCCTGCCATCGTGGGCAGTGCCCTCCTCCACCGGCTCTCCGATGACCGCTGGGAGAAGATAACAGCATGGATGTATGGGGTGGGGCTCTGTGCCCTCTTCATCGTCTCCACCGTGTTCCACATCGTTTCCTGGAAAAAGAGTCACTTAAGGTAGCAGTAGAAAATGCTTCACTTTCTTGTGATGTTTCCCCATTGTGTTTCTCAGTCAAAACCAATTTTACAGGAGGTTGGAGTGGTACTTTCTACTGAATCACCCTTGATTTTTTTGGAAGTAATAGTGAGCCAAGCTCACGTACCAGTGAATTCGAAGTTCTGCTGTTTTGTAGGCCCTAGTGGCTCTTAATCCAAAAGCAGAATGGGAAAAACATAATGTAAGTGGTTGATGGATAATAGCCCATTGCAGAAATGAAGACACTCTCTGGGACTATGGCATGCTCAAATGCTTTGAGGAACACAGCTTTTGCCAAGAGAATACAGTGCCCAGCCAATGAGCAGGAAACCTCCTTGGGAGCAAATAGCAAAACTGTCGTGATTTATTTTTTATTTTATATTTTTGGTCCCATGTAAGACCCTTAAATAAATTCTGGGCCACAAATTGGGTTTAGTCAGTGGTCGCTAAATCGTAACAGTGTCTGGATTAGGTAGAGTTGATGTGACAGGGATGCAAGGTAGGTGGAGAAGGGGAGAGAACTGGAGAAGTGTTCAGCTCTTATG
Organism: Corvus brachyrhynchos; assembly: GCF_000691975.1. Lineage (NCBI taxonomy): Eukaryota > Metazoa > Chordata > Aves > Passeriformes > Corvidae > Corvus > Corvus brachyrhynchos. Next base: position 293,288 of record NW_008239056.1, on the reverse strand, counting down.
TGTCTCAGGTCCTCCACATGGTTTTAAGAGGCATGGAGCTGATGATGTTTTCCCCAAAGTGATTCCAAAGCACATCAGGAAAATGAGGTGATGCAAAATTCTTTCCAAAATATGTCATGGTGACCTGTTCTGTCTCAATCTCCCTAGGACAATGGAGCATTGCTTTCACATGTGTGACAGAATGATGATCTACGTCTTCATTGCAGCATCCTATGCACCATGGTAAGAAATGGGAAGCACAGCTGCAGAATCAAAGCTTTTCCAAAGTAAACAATTTGTCATTGCAGTTTTCCAAAATCTGTAGATGCCTTCTTGGATGCAATTGACCACATTCTGTGTTGTGACAGACACTGCAATGTCATCGCCTGGGCCTTGCTGAACAGAAAGTGATGCTAGAAAACATCAGAAAGCAGTTTATTTACATTCCACATACCTCAGTTCATGCTTTCCACCCATCAATGCAAACACCTTCTGCTTCTCTGTGGCTAGAATGTCCCAGTGTTTGTTCCCCCATCATTCTGTAGTTTAGCCTCTGAGTAATTATTTGTTTTTATCAGTCCCTACTGCTTTTGTGTCAGTGTGGTCCGTTCACTCATCACTACTCTCTCTTGGAATCTTTGTGCCTCCAGGTTAAATCTCCGTGAGCTGGGACCTCTGGCGTCTCACATGCGATGGTTTATCTGGCTGATGGCTGCTGGAGGAACCCTTTATGTATTTCTCTACCATGAAAAGTAAGAATTATTCTTTGCATTTAACTTTAGACTGAAAATTATCCTCAGGGAACAAGACCAAACTTTCTTTGTTTTGGAGATGAGCTACCAAGGTTCTCATCGAGTAAGAAAGTTTAAGTTATCTCAGAGTTTTATTCTCACTGGTACTTATTGCAAATGAGGGCATCCAGGCAGTATTTAGAGAAGGTACTGCCTGCAACTCTACAATGCAGAAATCAACACAAGTTTTAATTTTGTCATAGAACACTGGTTATCTATCTGCATGAAAGGCTTTTTGACTAATGACCTCATACCAACACATAATTTAAAATACTCTTTTTTACTATTGAAGGAAATGTTCATCCTTTTGTACACCTCCTTAAATGACTCAAATTGTTCCTTTTTAGGTATAAGATCGTTGAACTCTTTTTCTATTTAGCGATGGGATTTTCTCCTGCTCTGGTAGTGACATCCATGGTAAGGAATGTGACTATTAACAGTGCAAACAAACAAAACGTGCCTTTTATAACCAGCTTCAATTCCAGTGCAACTCTTTCTTCTGCAGAGATGTTCATTTTAGTACACTGTAATTGTAAATGTTCTCTGCAGAACAACCAAATACAACCAGTTATAGTTTGGATTTATAGTTTACATTTCAGTGAAATGCTGCCTTGTTCTGTTCAATCTGGGCTGCATTGTGTAGATAAAGAGAGCTTGGGTTTCTTGGTGCATCTGAAAAGCATTCTACTCCAAACTTATTTATAGTTATACATTTTAAATAGTGTTGATTAACCCTCTCTGCTGCTAATATAAACCTGACACATTTTCAAGTTAATGCCTTAACTGGCTGTATCAAAGTCTTGCTGGGAGTTTCATGCAGCTGGGAGAAGCTGCATTAAACTCACACTTTCACAGAGTAACGTGGGGTTTTTTGTCTCTGTCTGCTCTGCTGATGAAGCAAACCATCAAACTTGTTTTAGTTCTTGAGTTATCCCAGTATAACTTCTCTAGTGCTATGGGGACATAGTATATAAACACATTATTGTGCATTTCACAGTGAAATATAAATACACTGCATTTCTCACTGTCCCACCCAAGATATTCTGAGCTGTTGCAGCCAGCTCCCTTTGCTTGGGGGAGAAGAGCACTTTGTATTTTGTCCATAAATGCACTTTGCCCCCTTTACACCCTGCCCCTGACCTGTCCTTGTTCCCTGGCAGAGCAACACCGAAGGACTGCAGGAGGTGGCCTGGGGAGGTTTGATCTATTGCCTGGGCGTGGTGTTCTTCAAGAGTGACGGAGTGATCCCCTTTGCCCACGCCATCTGGCACGTCTTCGTGGCCACAGCAGCTGCTGTCCATTACTATGCCATTTGGAAGTACCTTTACAGAAGTCCTGCAGACATCATTCGTCACTTATGAGATTATGTATATCTCTATACATCTATATCTATAGATATATAGATATATATAAAGAAGTAATCGGCACTTGGCCTCTGTAACAGTATTATTTGACTTAAGGAATTTGGGGGAATTGGAAAAATTGCACAGCAAAACTGCACTGACTTTGGTAGTTCTGTGAACACAATTACTGTGAACTGATGTTTGTGTCCTGCCATTGCTCATCACATGGCAAGTGCTGTAAATAACCAAGATACTGTACTGCAGTAACCAAGAGTCCATTCCACATTAGCAGAACTGGCTACCTGATGTTTACAAACAAATTTTGTATCCTAGTTTAATTTTACAATTTTTAACTACGTGAATTTTTCTAAATTAGGGATTCAAATGGTGAAGTCAGTGCAATAGTGGAAATGTAATTCTCTTGACCTGAAATTGGTTTCTATCACCTTTCCACGAGTCATTTCTTAAACATGAATCAGAGACAGCTAATCTACTTTTACCACCCATTATCTTGGTATAATGTGACTTTTATAGAAAATTTTTGTGTTTTTTGTAAACTTTAAAAGTACATTTATTGAAGACACACAACTGTCATCTATGCAGCTACTAATGTTGCAAAATCTTGCAAGAAATGGTTACATTCCACACCCGGTCCTGAGGAGAGAACATCGTACCTTTCCCAAAGGTTGTGTTGGAGGTGTAATTGTAATAACCACTTTTACAAACTAAAACCTGAATGTGATTCTGCTGAGTTCTAACATGGCAGCATTCTGCTCATTTGCAGTACCATGAACCAGACCTTAGGTTGGCTTTATTTGTGGTGAAGAGCTGTAAAAGGAATAGCTGAGGTGATTTTTCTCCTCCAGGTTTCCAGTTGTACCCGTGCTGCCCAGGGTGAGGGTTTGTGTGAGGAATACCCTCCATCCAAGCCAGGGTCACTCATTTCCCCAGACCATGTACACACATGTGACATTGAGGCTTGGGTTTCCAAAGGGACTTAAACTGACTGGTCCCACCAGCTTTTGGTGGGGTGGTTCTGCTGGGAAATCCTGGTGGGAGCAGCAGGCAAGCATTGCTGAGCACCTGGAGCTCAGGGTTCTTCACAAGCACAGCCTGGCAGGGTGCAGAGCTTGGAGAACTTGACAGTTCATCCTGGGACTTCACACAGAGTCCAACTGGTCTGTGTTGCTGTCTGTCTGTACAGGAAATCCAGCTGTGGTAGCAAGTCATGAGTGTAGAACATGTACTTTAATGACCAGTGTAGAAGAGTCATTGTAATCCTGTCTGTCCAATAATTGTATCCTGTCCCACTATGTAATGAATGTCTTATATTAAGATTGACTTTATCCTTTTTCTAATTTACTCAGTTTTTCATGTCAGTATTTAAGAACAAAACCAAAATGCGTTGCCTTTTTCAGATTTTGTTCTGGATATTGCCTGTCTACAAACAAAAAATAGCAAGATAGGGATGTTTTAAAGGTCCTGCTTCGCTCAGATTTGCCAGAGGGTTGCAAGTTTTAGAATATTTACATTTGTATAGGGAATTTACCAGAGGAAAAAACTTTAAATTCAAGACATTGAAGAATTGCTGTGTGGTGGTAGCAGGTGATCAGAGAAGTGGCAGCACCACAGCAAACTAATGAACTGCCACAAAAGAGAGCAAAGGGAACAGCTGGGCAGGTGATTCTGCTACCACAGTCTCGCACATGTGGATGCCTCAGTTTTTTAACGTGTCTATTTTAATATTTTCCACTTTTTGTGGGTCCATGTATTTTGTTGAAATGCAGTACTGTTAAAACCACTAAAATACCTTTAAAGGTTTTCTGTAGTCAAAAGTGAAACTATTGCTTGAATATATTTGTTTTAATTTTAAGTTAATTTTTCATGGCATTTGCTTTTTGGAGTGTTTGAAATGGTTTTTAAAAAATTTCAATTCGCCAAAAATATTTTGAATTACTGTATTCTAGTCAATATGATATTGAATGTACTAGACTAACAATAAACATTTGGTGCAATTTGGAAACTCTTGTATTCTTTGTGGTGTTTTTTTCCTCTCCATCACCTGGGCAGGGCCATCAGGGAGTGACACTGTGGCTACTCCTGACAAAAGGGAACCCGAGTTGAAGCTGAGAACCCTCATGCCTGCTCAGCCAATGCTTTAAAAATAGTAGGAAAGACTGCAATCCAAAACATTCCGTTGGGAAAAAATATATTTCTGTCTAAATTTTGGTCTGTTTAGAACTTGCTTTTCCCTTTTTGCTGTTCTGGATCAATTTTCTTATACTATTATATGTTGCGATTTTTTTTTTCAGCTTAGAACATTGAAAAATACATAATTTTGCTCCTATCACTACAGGAGTATCATTGCATAAAATATAGACAAGCTGAAATAAAAATGTGTTTGTCTGAAAAACAAGCATATCAATTAGTCTTTTCTTTTTTCCCTTCCATCTAATTACAGCTCTTGAGGCTGATTCCTCTCAGCAGTAAGGATAGTGCTTTTTCTAGTACTGTTTGCTGCAGTACAGAGATGGGATTTCTTGGTCTTCCTGAGGCAAATGTTTTTAAAAGCACTTGCTTTTGTATTTTCTATGCCTCTAGGTTTTAGAAGTGCAACAAGTAGGCTGAGTCTAAATGAAACAGTGATAGCAAATATTTCAGTTTTACAGATGGAACTTTCCAGAAGATGTCTGGGATGCTGCAGGTAGTTTGAATATTGGATAGACTCTTAGGTCATGTTTTTATAACACAATATCCTGTGCATCAAAAAGTAATTCTATTAAACGAAGGGCTTCATTTAAGGATCTATCTTAGAGTGCTCTTGTTTGAATTGTATTTGTTTAAATTAAACAGTATTCATTTTTCTTCCTGTTACCAAAAAAAGGTCTAAAAGCAGGCTGCTGTTCCAATCCTATGCTCCACATTCCTCTTAATTATTTGTGATTATGGTAAGAAATTGTGATGCCATCTCCCAGTTCTAGGTAAGGAAGTGGGAGGCTTGAGTGGCCTTGTGGGTCCCTTCCAACTCAGGATATTCTATAAAATGCACATTGTTGGGGCTGGAATGAGCAAGCTAAAGAGAAGATACTAAAATTTTTCATAGTTCTTTTTTTCTCGCTTAAGTACCCCTCCTGCTCAGAACATCTACACAATTCTTTACTTGGGTCTGGTGTGTTTAGCCACGAGATGTCCCTGAAGGCCAAGCCTATCATGGTCACATCATGTGCTTGACTGAATGTTTTCTCTGTGCTTTGCTATTTTTAAAAAGCGCAGGATGTTGGGCTCTGCTGCTGATTGCTTTCACCCATCAATAGGTGCCATAAGGTTAAAGCTAAAAATAGTTGACAAAAGAGTGATCGGGATGGCACAGCAGAGCTGGCTCCAGGGTGTGGGTGCTTTCTGCCTTCCTTTCTCAGCCTGTGCCTTGGACCACTGTGCTCCAACAGCCAGAGGCTGCTCCTCCATCCTGCTGTGTTTCAGTCATCATTTGTCTGAATAAAAACACCAACCACTGTCACAGGGAAGGGAATGGACATAAGATACCTGAGATGTTCTCTAGTGGCAATTTGGAAGTGTTGGGATGCCTTTAACTTGGCATTCCCAGCACTGCTCAAGCGGCATAAGCAGCAGTGCTGTGGTAACTGTCCCTGGGGCTGAACATCCCCAGGCTGCTCAGCCTCGGGGTTGGTGTGAGCTTTGCAGCCTGCCTGGAGAATTCAGCAGGGAGCACCTGTCCCAGGTGCCGGCTGAACACACAGACAAGTTCCACTCACCAGTCCAAACCCCAAGGGAAAGCAGGCCTCTCTTGATAAAGGAGTTTTCAGATTCCTGTTTGGGTAGTGTTTGGTGGATGGTGTTTTGTTATTGAGCTGGGGGTCTGTCACTGGATTGTTTCCACCCTAGGCATCCTCCTCCTGTCTGTGGTGAGCAGTGAGGGTGGCAGTGCTAGTTCCCTTGGCAGAACCAGGGTGCTTGCTCCTAAGGATAAGCTGAGGAACCAAAATACTGTTGCTAAAGGCTGGCAGAGAGGCCAGTTTTATAACAGAAGTTACATCATTGGCTAATGAAGCTCATGTGCTCTCAGAGGGATCTGTTCAGATGTCTCTGTTGCTTAGCAGCCCCAGCCCTGCTGGCATGGATTTGAGTGCCCAAATCCTTCAGGTGGCTTTGCAAATCTCCCTTAAATTTTCACAGAGAGGTGAAAAGCTGTTGGTAGAGACTGACTGAATGAGTGGCTTTAGCTCCAGCAGGCACCTCCTCACTGTCTGGTGGGTGCTGGTGGCTTCCAGGGATGGCGCAGAGGTGTGACCAGATGTGGCTCCCGTGACACAGCCAGCCAGCAACTGAGCCATTCTCCAACAGGACATTCAGAGCAGCCCACAGGATGTTTGGATGGAGAGCTGTAGTTATTCTGGATGTTGAAACACTGAAACCCAACCCAGACCACCTACTGAACATGGGGAACCTGTGGCACTTTTGGCTTCAGCCAGCAAGGATTTAGTAGCGAAGGATTGAACATTGTTGCTGTGGGAACTCAACTGCCTTCTGATCAAAACCCATGAACATGGGAAGCTCAGGATTGGTCTAGGAGGGGAATATGGATTTTATTTTTTTAATATATGTCTTAATATATGAATATATTTGAACGGAAATGGCTTTTGTCTTGAAGCTGATGGTGGTTCTGAGCAGCTTAATCAGCCTTCTGCTAAAACACTGAAAATAAAGATTGAAGGGACTGTGAGATATTTTTAGCCCCTCCTCTGCCTGCAGGCAGGATGGACTGCCTGTCAGTCCTGACAGAATTGTTCTAAAAAGCCTCTAATAATGGGGATTTCACAGTCCTCCCAGGCAGTTTATTTCAATATTTCACCTTCTGCCCTCTTGATTTTTATTTTTTTTCCTGCTGCCCAAGCACAGTTTTCTTTGCTGTACTTTAAGCCTGTTACTCCTTGTCCTGTCTGCAGCAGCTCAGATAAGAGCCCTTCCAGGCAGTTTTTCTGTAGCTGGAGACTGTCACTTCTTCCCTTGCTTTCTTCTCCCCCAGATTTAAACAAACTCAGTCCCGTCAATCTTGGTTCCCTTCCACCTTGACAGAGCCAGCAGGGTGTTCCAGACTCCAGACAGTTTTCCCAGCTGATGTTGTGACACAGGGACATGAGAAATTAGTGACAGTGCAGAAGAAAGGGAGAGGTGGAAGCAGGAGCTGTAATCCTGTGTTTCAGGAGAAGGACATCAAGCAAGAAAATTACCCCAAAACCAGCACACACAGCATTCCGGGAAGGCAGCTTTTCCTTCTTCTTAGAACTCTTTGTTCTGGTTATTGGTTTGTTTTATTGTTGATGCATGATTAGCTTTTTGGTTTTTTTGGATGATGGTGGGTTTTCTTGTTTGTTTGGTGGGTTTGAGATTTTTTTTTAACTAATTCTCTTTTTCTTTACTTTCTGGACTTTTAAAAACTACTATTATTTTTTAGTATTTTAATGCAATCTCCCACCTGTCTCCAGTGCTGCTTTTGCTTCACAGCAGCATCTTCAGGACAAGTCCCTTCTATCCCAGCTGGAATGTGCTGTGCACCTCACCAGACACACATTTGCTTCCCTCCAGCCCCAAAGCACTCCACAGACAGTAAAGAACCTCTCATTGTCCTGACCTGCTGGGGGACTTTTCCCCATTGAACCTTCTCCTCTCCAGCAGCATCCTTTGACTCAGCCCTGGGGGGCTTTGCCTTTGTGATTCCATTTTGCTGCTGATTCCTCCAGCCCCATCCAACAGGGCAGGGCAGGGGGGAAAGGGCAGGGGAAGACCCGAGGGGCTGCAAAACTGGGGCAGGGAAATAGGTTCCTTCCCTTCGTGGACTCTCCTGCTCATGCCATGCTTCCTCCAGGGCCACTGGGACCTCGGTACTGGGCAGCCAGTTCATCTGCAAGGTGGGGCTGGGGCTCAGACTCAGCTGAGCAGGGGGCTGTGTCTTTTCCCAGGGGTGATATTTCTGTCTCGAGGCTGCAGAGGTGGAGACGGAAAAAAAATACATGTTAGAGGAATTAGGTTGCTGGCCCAAAGTCCTGGTTACAATAAATCACGTCTGGCTGGTTTCATCCATCCCAGGTGAAACCTGGCTGTTGGCTGCTGTCTGCAGGTGGGGCTAATTCTCACATTTCAGTTAAAATTGGGTCTGCGAATGTGAAAAACGATTGAGCATCATTCTTTTAAGTCCCAGTATGTTTCACACTTCCAGACAGCAGCTGGAGCACCTTGGGCACCCCGGCACTTGCAGCCCCCCGATGTCTCACACGGGGCTGGGCAGAGCCGTGGCACGGGTGGGGTGGCACTGCCTTTGTCCCCTGACCACCGGTGACTTGGATCTTCACGGGGTCTCACCTGCAGCGGCTGCACCAAGGCAGAAGCACCCGAGGGAGGATAAAGGGGATATTAAAGAGGAAAAGCTGGCGGTGTTTCGGAGCAGATCCCAGCGCTCGGGAGCCACTCATGGCTCTTGCGTGACCTCTTGTGTCAGCTGGGAAAGGCTCTCGGCAATCCCACCACGCAGCTCTCCCACTTCCCCACCCACATTTGCATTTAGGGAATGATTACATGTTAAAAAAACCCCACCAAAACAATACGCTGCGGAAACGCAGCGGTCATAGTCACAATGACAAATCCTATTTATTCCGCTTAAATGCAATATTAAGGATTCGTTTTTTCGTCGTCCAGACTTGGCCATGGGTACGGCTATGTCTTTCTTTTGCTCCGGAATAATTTTTTTTTAAGCAGCTGGGCAAGAGTGATAGAGGATTTAAAGCATCTCAAAGATTCTTAAATTCTCACAGATTTCATGAAAATTGGGACTTGGGTAAAAGAAGTTAAAAAGGAGCAGCAAACCCAGCCCTAAGGCGACCTCGGATGCTCCAGAGCTGCCGGAGCCGGGGCTGTGTCCACCCAAGGAAACACCTCGGGACCGGACTTTTCCAGTCCTTTTTTATTTTTAAATCACGGATTTTCTGGGATCGTTTCATCCATGAATGACCCCAGGAATGTTAAATCCACCAAATTTATCCTGAAGTCAAAGCAGGTGGATTAATAGGGGAGCGCTAGGACCCCAAAGTGGCAAACGCCCTGTAAAGCTACTCCAAAATGTGCTCTTGGCTCCCATAAAGATGCGTTTGGGGTGTCTCCTGGCTTGCAGTGGAGAGAAGATGGTTTATTTTAAATAGTTACCTATTATAGTTATGCTACTAACTGCGCTATATTAATAAAGCTTCTTAAATAGTCTCTGCACATGTAAAGGTGTACTACTAAATACCTCATCATATGTGAAAATCCTGTCATACAGTGCATATAAAAAAGAAAACATCTCCAAATGCATGTTTTATGTATTATTGTTCTATACTTTATATATATATATATATATAATAATCAAAAGGCTGCAAAAAGCACACCCAGAGGCAGTCAAGGAGGGTTTGTGTGTTTCTGCACTATAACGAATACATTTTGTACATAATAAATAACATAGATAGCAAATACAATCTTTGTAGCCATAAAATGTGTATACAAAAAGCTCTAAATCCACATTAATGAAGAAAATGCTGTTGAGTTGGCAGTGTGAAATGTAATTATTAAATGTCTCTAGTTGTGGGCATGTAAAGATAAATGTACAGAAACATCTAGACAGGGGTGATGTGTGTATTAGAAGAAACACATGTTGTGTCCCATATAACATTTTTTACTATTCATAATAATATAATATATTTTATATATTTTTGAAAAAAATACAAAAAATATAAATTTAGCCTTTAAAAATAAAATTAAAATATAATTTTTTAACCTTTAAACTACGTTGTTTTATACATGTGTCTCTGCATAAAAATACATCCATTTTTCTTAAACCTATTTTTCTATCCTGTGTACATGGAAACCTCTGCGAAAGAAATGTATGTGTGTACAGGGGCGGGGAGCACAAGAGCCACAGGGAGTATTTCTGGGTTATTAAACCACATTTTTGGTGCACAATATATACTACATATATTTATACTCAGATATTTACATGTGAGTGATGACAATTTTTAGATGCATCTTCATATAAAAATACTAGAAACCTTATTAATTCTGTTCCATATGCTATATGGAAATAAAATTATTAAATTTCTGTCTGACTAGACAGTGAGAGGAAGGGGAGTGTGCACGTGTGTGTGCATGTACATACATGTGTCTGTGCATAATATAGAAAGTGTAGTAAAAACAGACCCTTATAGCAATAAAATACATAATTAGAAATATAAAAATATTAATCTAGATTATTAAATTCTGCTAAGTATGCTGTTTGAAAATATAATTGAATTTATATGTGTATACAACAGTATATGACACTACATATATATATACACATATCTATGTTTATTATATATATACATATATAGCTATATATATATATATTTATATATATATATATAAACCACACACACTCTCTCTCTGTGTATATATATATAAATATATACACACACAGTTTATAGACACCCAGAGCTATATAGGCACACAGGTGAGTGTGGAAATGTACTTATATATGGGTATATTAAGACAACTCTTGTGCATAATTCAGGGCATGTATCATAAAAGCACCTTTCTAACAATAAAATATTTTTCATGTGTTTTAAAAATGTTTATTCAAGTAGTAAATTCTGGCAGGCTATATGAAATACAGTTATTAAACCTGTAAATATATAAAACATATAGAGGGAGTGAGCTACAAGGATGTGTGTGCCCACACTGTGTTTGTGCATTACAGCAATCATAGTTTGTGCATAACATATATGGCAAAACCAGACCTTTATAACAATAAAATATATATGTATTTAAAAAAAAGAGATTTTAAAAATGGTTTATTAATAAAATAAGTGCTGTTAAATATGCTCTATGAGAGCATAATTAGCCAAGGTATAGCTCTACGGATACACAGAGATGTATGTGCTTGTGCAGATGCACGTGTGTGTGGTTATTAGACCAAATACACTTTCTGTCTCATTAAAAACCTTTGTATTAATAAAGTTATTTATATATTTATAACAGTGTATAAAAATAGGAAGCTAAAAGCAATTATGATAAATATGGTATATGAAAATGCAATTTTAATTTATATATTTATATACACACATATCTTTAATATGTGTATTAAAATATATGAATTTATATTATAGCTATATATTTAAAACTAATGAAAGCATGCACACACACAGAAGGTTGAGTCAATGTGTTATTAAAACACATTTTGTGCGTAATATATACTATATATATTAAAATGCAGACTTTTATAGATATGTGGGCCTATGTATCATGCCCTGTACCCAGTGATGTATATAGGTACACATGTACACATTTAATAACTTGTATACAGGAAGAGTTAGTGCTGAGTTACAGTTTTTCTCTCCCAGGCTTATTCTTTAGATAAGCTATTTACATAAACTAGATACCTAAAAGCCTGTAGTATGCGTTATCTATCATGTGGTCTGTATAAAATATTAGCTATAATGGAGAGTAAAATTAATGAGTTATGTTGTATACTACAATAAAAAGTACTCCTTGATATGCAGCATTTTTATGAATTAACTGTATGAATTTACAGCAAATACATTATCATATCTCATGATATATAAAGTCTATAATATATATATGTAAATGATGCTTCCACTGTACCACTTTATTACATATATATATTTTTTAAAAAATAAAATATTTTTGTTAAAATAGTAAATAGCACTAATTATAGTATAATTTGAATTATTTAATCTCATGAAAATGCACATTTTCTGTGGTTATACCCAACCCTGGTGGCAGCTGGGAGGGTTGGGGGACATTTTCCCACCCCCCAAATTAGCTGGGATCCATCCCCTGGTGGGACAGACCAGAGGACGGGGGAGAAAAATTCCCTCCCAAAAGCCCCATGCCCTGATACACTAAAACAAGCACACAGCTGAGAGAAGAAAAATTTAAAAGTTTATTAAACATTAAGAATAACAGACAAAAAAAAAGATTTGGGCTGAACAGCATACAGGATGCAAACCATTTCTTGTCATACAGAGAATTTGATCTATTTGTTAAACTTGTATTTAATGCTGCCTTGTGGTGTTGCCAGAAATACGATGGTTGATCACATGTAAGTTTTAATATAATTCCTTTTTCTTCACATAAAAAAGTCAACAAAATAAAAATAAACTGCACATCTCTATTGTAAAATTACATGCAAAAATAATTTTAAAGCAATAATTGGGGGTATTACAAACCCACAGAGGCAAGATATTCAAATGGGAGGGGTCTGAGCCGATCCCATCCCTGGTGCTCGCTCCAGCCCCTTCCCTGCATTCTGAATTTCTTGCTTTTGTGGATTCAAGTCAGAACTTATTTCCACGGTGCTTGGTTTAGTGACTTCAGCACCACTCAAAACAGAAAAAGAAATACCCCCCTGCCTCCTCTGCCACGGGCTTTCCCATGGAGAGCCCCAAGGTGCTCAGATGCACAAATCCATCTCCAGTCTCACTGATTTGTAGAGGGCATTCTTTTGTAAAAAGAAAAAATCCACTTCTAAGTTTCAGCAAAAAACGAAAGAGAAGACAAGCATTTTACCAATGCTTATAGTGTAATAGAGGTCAGTGAATTATTTAGATAAGCTATTAATTATTCTGCAAATATATATTTCTCTATTTTTATAAAATTACAATTTTTTATACCTACAAGCTCCTTCATGAGCAACAAAGCCATCAGAGGTGTGATGAGCCCAGCTGAGCTGTCCTTGGGAACTGAAAATGAGCTGAACTTTCATTTATTTATTTTCACTGTTATTTCAGGGAGACAACCCGGATAGCAAACCTGGAGATTTTCCAAGTTTTAAGCCCACATATTTTCCCCTTTTTTTTCCTGTTGTTTTTTTCTTTCCAGGTGAGCTTTTCAGAGCAGCCAGAGTACCTAAGTCCCACAGTAAGCAGGGAGTGCCTAAGTCCCACAGGCTCCTCAGAAAGTCCTCACCCCAAAAGATACGCTGCAGCCTGTGGCATTCCCAGTCCCAGGATGGGACGAGGAGGCACCAGAGCAGCTCTGGGACTGCTGGACGAGGTAGAGCCTGGAAACCTCTGTGCTCCTCTGTGGCCATGCCTCAATAAACCTGGGATATCCAGTCTACAACCAGTTGCCACCCCTTCCCTGCCCCAAGAAACAGAAGAATTCTTTTTTTTTTTTTCCAAGCTGCTGTTTGCATGTTACGTGAAGTTTTGTGGTCACAACCCACCCTAGCAGTGGCACCACTGACCTCCCTCTGCTCTTGGGTCACCCCAAAAACCCCCCTGGTGGGGGCGATTAGAGACTGCTGCAATTTGCTGCGCTGCTGTTAAAGGCGCGTCCAGAGCGGGCGAACGCTGCCACGGCTCCTCGCAGAGGGAAAACCAGGGGTGCTCCCAAGCGGCTGCAGCAGAGGCCCCGAGTGTGCCACACCCTCCTGTCTCCTCCAGTGCCTTCTGCTGACCTTTAGGGAATAACTCACTGCACTTTAAACCTTGCTGTAGCACATGGAAACTCGATTTGCTGAACAAATGATCCGCAGGCAAGTACTGCACGTTATGGAACACCAACAAACCAGGTATGTTTGTGGAAAAATACTGGAGAAATGCCATCCATGCAGGGGTGTTTTTAATGCTGACCAAAATGCTGAGTTCTCTGCAGCCATCTCCTGAAGCATGAGTAATGATTTAATGGAATGAACAACCTTTTTATTTGAAAATAATGTCAGAACACTTATACAACTGTGAGCAAGACATGTAGCACCGTATTTTCCTCACATGTTACTAACTGTATGCAGTACACACAGCTGTGTACAGGATCTGAGCTGTTCATAAAAAAAAAAAAATCAGCTGGAAACAGATTCTAGCAGCAGCAGCAGATTGGAAATGACTATGAGTGGTTTTGTGTTATATATTATTTTTCTGCGATTACGAAATATTGTATTGTCCAATCAATAGTTGACTAAAATCCATGTTGTGCTTTGTCCCTGTTAACCAGTTTCTTTATGTGTTTTTGATGGAAAATAATAAAGTATCTCTTTTTCAGTAATATGGAACACCCTGGAAAACCATATTACTTCCATAAAAATTTAATTTAAAGCACAGAACATGCCAGTGTGCCAGGCTTAAAATATTAAGGATTTAAAAAAAGAGAAGAAAACAACAACCAGCAAACCCCTAATCATTTCCTTTCTATACAATAATGGAGAATATATATCTTTGCTATATATTTTAAACATGGAATAGCTTTTCCTTTTTGCTATATATATGTCTTTCAAAATACATTGTCAGTATTTGTACTTGAAAAATACTGTACAAAACGAACATACTATAATTATTCTGTATAAACTTTATACATTTTATAGTATCTATCCTTTTGGTCTAGAGTAAACACTTTGATTGATTGGATTAACCACAGTATATGACAACACCATCCCCTTCTGAAATACACCAGTGTCTCTTACATTCATTTTTCAGAAGTCCACTTTATATTAGAACATACATGTTCAAAAGCAGAGAGTTTAAAACAATAAAGTTCAGAACCATCAGTTCATGTCACACTCAAAACAACAATCACTAGGAAAAAATGGGCTTTGCAAACCAGTGACTTCTTCTAACTGAATAAAAGTGATTTTTTAAAACAGCAAGGTATAATCCACAGAAAATATATTACAAAACATGGGGAAAAACCAACTGAATTTACGTATTTATTCAACTTTTAATCACAAAATGGAGTAACTAACTGAAAACAGAAAAGCCCCTTTGATTTTGACATCAGATCTGATTAGACACTATTTAATTTTGTTCTCCTTTTCAACTAATGATCCTGCTCCTTACACATGCGCTCCCCCACGGCAGGGACACGGTCAGCATGCTCACGGGAACATGTCTGGGACTTTTTGGAACTCCTTGTTAAAGACATTGAGACTCCTTTTGGGTAGGGAACCATCCCACGTCCACTGGGAACATCCGGGCAGCATGCACGCAGGATTATTGCTTCAGGTACAGGCAGTGCAAGGTACACACTCTGTGCTCTACCAACAACTCCTACCTACCTACCTGGGGTCCGTGGAGAGAAAAGGAACCTTAGTAGCTACAGAGAAGCCATTATGGGATCTATCATGAGTATAGCTAAACTCAGTCTAACAGCACTTTTAAATCTGAAGACAATTATCACCAAAACTTAAAAATACAACGAAAGCGATCTATAAATTAATAGTTCTGCAGTGTAGTACTAAATTATTATTTGTGCACTTTATTAGCATGTTAACTTTTCTGATTAGACAGACTTAAAACCATAGCTTGTTACTCTCAAAAAAACCTGAAATCTACTTTTTTTTTTCTTTTTTCTTTTTTTTTTTTCCTTTTTTTTGTAATTTATGCTGGGATCTTTCCAAGTAAATCAGAAAGATGGAACTGATTACAAGAACATAAAACCCCTACTCTGAAGCAGCACTGAAGGAAAAAAAAAGATAATAAAAAGCTTACTATGGTGGTTCTCAACAGTCCAGGTAAAAATGTGGCACCCTTTGAAGAGGGCTGATAAAAATGGGAAGTGCTGAGATGCGCACGCACACCCACACCCACGCACATGCACACCCATGGACACAGACCTGGGCACACACGTGTGCACACACACACACACGCAGGGACACGTACACGCAAACCCAAAGGAAAAAAACAACAAAAAAACCAACATTAAGTCAGTTTTGTTTCTGCTTCTGGTAAAGTGCTGAAGACAGAAAGGTTGGTTTGGGTGTGGTGCTATCAAACAGGAAACACATTGTCCATCTAGTCAAATGCCAACCCGCGACAAAGGAAAAAAAAGAAAAAAAAAAGAAGAAAAAAGAAAAAAACCCAAAACACCCCACTTCCCCCGCCTCGGATTTACAGGGGGCCGTGCCGAGCTTCGTACTTGGCCAGGACGTTCTTGCACTTGCCCAGCTCTTTCCGCAGGTCGGCCACCTCCTGGCGCAGGGCTGAGTTCTCCTTCTCCAGGAAGGAGGCACGGATGGCGATCTGGTTCTCCTTCAGCCGCCGCGCGTCCCGCGAGCGCTTCGCTGCCATGTTGTTCTTTCTGCGCCTGGCCCAGTATTTGTCGTCCTGCTCGTGAGACATAGAGAGAGGTGAACAAAGGCGTTAGGTTTTGGTAAATCCAGAGCTGTGCACTGGGAGCTGCTCCCAGGAGCCGCCTCCAGACTGCGGGTGGCTCCAGTGTCACCCCATGGCACGGCGGCACTGGAGTTACAGCTTTGCATGGCACAATCCACCCTGGCAGCGCAGATGCCCTCACATGTTTCTGTCAAAATGTTTACACTAACTCCCTCATCCTCCTGACAGGGAATTCCTCCAAGGAAAAGTGAAGCAATGTTCCGGAGGTACAATCCATCTCCCATCTAGGCTGACCTAGTTAGCACATCCTCCTTGGCGTGCCATGACTCACCCTGCACAGTGGCTGGAGCAGCACTAATTACCTCTGGCCCTGCTCAGCACTGCCAGCCAACACCTGGTTTACTCTCTGTGTTGCTATCACCCATTTCACTTACTGTTCCACTCTTTCTTAATGTTCAAAGCACTCTACAGAACCCCAAAATGTTCCTGTCTGCATTACTAAGTCACTGCAAGAGGATTCCTTGGCACAGTGATGATGGCTGCTCTGGGATCCACCACAGGGATTAATGCAATAGGCTTTGACTGTGGAAAAAAAAGCATTGGTCAGAAATAGGTCCACTACCCCTGAGATTCCATAAGCTAACATATTCCCAAAGTGTTATCCCTGAAGACTTGCCTCTAGATCACCTCACTGCATTGGTGTATCAAAGACTCGAAGTAACTACTGAATTTCACCTGATTTTTCCACTCTTCCAATGAAGTGGCCTTCAGCAAAACGGCAGCTTTGATGTTGCTTTGTAACTGTATTAAGTTCTAGAACTTTGGAACAACTCAGGAAATACAAAGTGGGCAGAATCTCTCGTGAAAAGTGAAATTCTGTCCCCTGTGGAGTAAGAGTGATGCAGCCACTCAACCCTCAAACTGCCTGGCCAAGTCACAGAGCTCAAATTTCCTCTTTCTTCATCTTAACATGCTTCCATTTCCCTGTGCAGCTCCCAAGGACTAGCACAGGGCAGGAGACCCAGCTGCTCCTATGCTGCACTGAGCAAACACCCACCACTCCTGGGTCCTTCAGCCTGGCTGAATCCTGCTGCTCTGCACTTTCTGCTGCTGCACAAGGCAAATCAGGAGCCAAACAACTTCTGGCAGGAGGGCTCTTGAACTGCTTTCTACCAGTTTGGCTCAACAAAGTGTGCAGGAAT
>NW_008239056.1:272391-275793 GCF_000691975.1 Corvus brachyrhynchos | reverse complement strand
ATGCTGATCTGGAGCCAGCATTATCTCTAAATGGCTCTTCACCTGTACTTAGATGCGACCCTGCAAAATCCTCCAAAAAAACAAGTGTGCAGCAAAAAGCTATGACCCAAATCTTGTTTATAATTTCCCATCTCATTCCACTCCATAAAAATCAGCTTTAAGCAATTTATTAGTGTGCCACCTAGGCTTCATCCCTCTTTATTTTAACAAATTGCTATGGCAAATCCCTTAATCCAGGCCTGAAAGAGGTAAGGCTGGCATTTCCAAATCACATGCAGCCCAGAGACGATTGACTGGTCTAATCTGCTTACCCTCCCCCAGAACCCAGAGGCTGCTCCACATGCCAGGGCAGGAGCAGCACTTGGGTCAAGTGTTCTGCAGTGAGTCAAGGGCAAGCGATGGGATGATCCCCAGGGAATGAGAGACCCTGAACTCCTGCTTCACTCCTGTGCTGCACTGCTGGGTTCAACCTCTGGCCAACAGGACCTTTGCCAAAAGCCTGCTTTGATGAATAAGGGTACCTGGGAGATGTGACAAAGGGAGAAATGGCACCGAGGAGCAAACTCCAGCCATTCCTGTAGCAAACACCTCTCCCTTGGGCACTGCAGCCCAACAGGCCATCACAGGCAGTAAAACTTGCCCAGGCAAGCAGTAAGGTGCAGGCAAACCTTTGCAAAGGAAAGCTGAGTGACAGCAACCTGAACACTACTGGAATTGTGATTTCTGTGCTTTTAACTTGTACCACAGCATGCTTAGGGATAAAAATAGCTTCTTTCTCTAATGCTATCAATCTGGTGCAAACACATGGTATCCTAGGCTCCCTGCACGTGCAGCCAGGGATTCCCACTGACTCCAACAGGCTCTCAGGCTGTGTCTTGGGGGCAGTAGCAACAGCAGAATGTAATTCTGCCCTGACTGCCTCTAATAAAAGAGATCCTCTCTTGGAAAGCACATACCAGGAAAACAACTGTGCAAGTAATGTTCAGAGTGTTTGATAACCTGGATCAGTTGATCAATTTTCCTACTATCTTCATGCACTTTGCTCTTCCCTTCTCAGAAGCAGTGAGTGGCACGGACTCTTTCTTTTAAAATATCGATGTAGTATTGTACTTTACATATTGTATTAAAACACTTCTCAGCAGAAAAATCTGTTTTCTTCTGTTTTCCTACCACTTGTCTAGATTCTTTCACCTGTATTATTGAATATATATTAGTGAAATACAGTTTTTACTATAGTGTTCTCATTCATTATTAAACACAGAGCTACAGGAACTTCCAAACAAGACACAATATACTTCAGTCTGTCATCATCAGGGTCCTCCATTCTCCCTGAAGGATTCACAGCCTGTGCTGAATAGACAGAGGATGAAGAAAATGGAAACATGATCAGGCTGTTTCATAAGTGGGAAATATGGGACAAAGCAAGCTTGTCCAAGGTCAAACAGGAAGTTTCTGGCATACAAAGGAAATGAATATTGAGCTCATGAATTTCAACTGTTGCATAACTAATAAGGGACATCCTTCCTTCAGTCTCATTCAGAACCCTGAACAGTTTTATTCTATGGCAAAGTCAGATTTAGATTGAAAGATTTACCTTACATGACAAAACACATTAATACTCCAAACCTGTACCTCAGTGAGGAACTAGAGACCCTATAGCAATCACCTCGTCACCCGTTCCAAATTACCTTCAGGTCATCTGGGATGAAGACTTTGCGAGCTTTCTTAATCATGGGCTGGGGTTTCAGCTCTTCTTCTGAGAACTTGCGCTTGCGAGGATCAAACATTTCCTGGCCAGGAATGCTGGACAGAGCAAGATCTGCAGGGTCAGGTTCATAGCCAACAGGAACTTGGATAGTCTCAGGATCAATAGGGCTCGGTGTGTTCCGGTTTGCTGGCAAGATCTGACCTACAGAAATACAGGATAAATACAGCTGGGTTAGAAAAAATATGTTAATTGTATCAAAAGACATGGATTTTAGAAGATCTCTACATACTTTACAAGTAGTAATTGTTTCAGCTTTCCCTTCAGATTTGGTATCTACTCTTGCTAAATATTAGATTGTCCATTCTGCAAGGCATATATTCTGATCCAGACATGCTCATGGCCTTTATATTCAGAATCTGTTCCTAATTCTGGTTGCTAATGTTGGATTCCCACGTAGCATCACTGAATCCAACATTGAGTTGCACTGACTGTAGGCAGAAGATACGTTGCTCCAACCTGTGCCACTTCATTAGGATCCCATTCTCAGGAACAGATCGTAAGTAGTGTCATTTAGTTCAGATTTATCAGCACACTGTAACTCCTCCCAGTTATACATTTGAGGGTGTGTTTATTTTACAATCAAACAACGTACTGTACTTGCCATGGATAGCATCTCATGGAAGTGTACTTTCAGCTGTGTTGAAGTACTCCAAGGACACTGCTATTTATTCTCCATGAAATCCTACCAGGGATATTCTAAAAGACAGTGAAGGAAACCAGCAACATGAAAGGCTACAACGATTCCTTAAAGATGCTCTGCAGAAATGAAGAAGACACTTATCAATGCTGCATTTCTCTTTTATGGTATATAAAATCTAATGAAAAGGAGCATATCCCCAGAAAATGAGTGATATCGCTCCCATTTTTCTTTTTTTTTTGATTTTAGATACAGCCTTCAAGATCCTACAGCACCAGTTCGGGCACCATTCCCACTAAAAATCCAATTTAAAATCTCAACCAAAGGTTCCAAAAATAGGATCCTGAAGTCAGCTGCCTAAACATGGACTATCCCCGGGGGCAGAATTTTCAGAAGTTTTCACATGCCTCAGAAGTAGAAGCCTCACAGACTTCAGAGGGAGGACTTCTGATTGAAACAGATATTCTTTTATAATTTTGGCTATTTGCTAATTCAACCTTAGCGATCTGATGGCTTTCATGATAACTACAAAAACATCCTGTGGCTGCGTAATATTTCCTTACTTGTGCCCACATCTGCAATATTTAGGGTGTAAAACAGTAAACATTATATGTCGTTTCTAATTCCAGGCCAGCATTAACAATGCAGGTTTTATTTTAATAATACGGGAACCACACAGAAAATGCGCTGGGGGAATTGCACTGCGCAGGGCTTCCTAAGGGAGAGCTTTTGTACCTCCTATTTTAGAGCTGATAAAATCAGCTTCCAGGAAAGGCTGGTGAGGGCCGGGGAGAGGAGAAAAGGAGGATCAAAGTTATCAAAATATAGATGTGGCTGCAGGAGAGGAGCGAGAGGAAAGGATGCTGCTGCACGCATTGTGCCACTGCGGAGCGCTGCCGCCCCTGGCTCGGGACGCGCTGCTGGAAACGTGGCGCTTCCCTCTGTCCCCCGTTAATCCAGCCGGGAACTGGCGGTGCCAGCGGCTTCTCCCCGCTCT